>NC_141603.1:10322085-10491252 GCF_047967505.1 Dipteris shenzhenensis | reverse complement strand
GCAAATGTACTATATGAAGGAACAAGACTATTAAGAGTGATAGAGACCAATCTCTTCTCTTCAATCTCCTCATCAACATTTGCAAGCTGATCTCGCAAATCTGTAATTTTTGCTACATGCTCTATGATGGTTTGACCATCAGTCATTTTCAGATCCTTAAGCTGATTGTTGAGTGCAATCACCGTGGCCATATTCTTAACATTATGCATACTTGACAACTTGTCCCAAGCATCCTTAGAAGAAGTACAAGACTTAATAGTCTTAATGATGTGCCTCTTCCCTAACAAGGAAATCAAAAGAAAGTGCTTGAGCATTGCGACGGTCAAACTTCTTTTGCTCCTCAAAGAGAGGATGAGATGAGCTAGCAATAGAACCTTGACTGCTAGGAGTACCAAGAGCAGTCACAGGCCTAATTTCATCTCCACTAACAATATCCCAAAGGCCTTTTCCAACCAAAATATTCCTTAGCATAAAAGACCACAAGGCATAGTTTGATCCATCCAACTTATCCACTTCAGTCAGGGTGCCAAAATTCTCAGAAAGAGACATGATTGCACTTCACAAGTAACCTGAAAATAAAATGCGAATATAGATAGCAAATCTGCCCCAAAAGTGTTGTCACAAAGCACAATTCCCTTCCGAAATCACAAGGGAAAATGGGCAATAGTATTTGCTCTGTAAGTATTCTAAACTTTTAGCCCAACAAAGGCTCGATAAGCATCAACCAAAGGTATAAAATCTGAAGCAAATGTTTGCTTAAAAAGGCATCCAATGATAGCATTCACTGTTAGCCAACCTTTGGCTCAATATGCATCCAATAACTTGCCCCCAATTCTGATTTTTGTCTGCTGCGTGTAAAATATCACAAGAAAAGTGATCTCCCAGTCCAAAATAGCTTCAAGATGACTTTAGAAAGAAGTCGACCAAATTTTGGGAGCTGAATCAATCCAAAATCAGCAACAAAACTACCAGGAATGAGGTCGCCCAACCCAAATGGTCCTCCTAGAGAATCACGAACTAAAAATAGGTTGGAAACTGATGAAAATTAGCAAGGAAATGCCAGATCTAAAGTTGTCCAAGCACAGGAAGCTCCAAGAAGCAATTCGAGCTAATGTAGGGGCTGGAAACTGACAAAATCAGCAGCAAAAGTGCCCAGAATGAGGTCGCTCAGCCTAGATGGAGCTCTTGAAGATAGGCGACTGAAAAAAATGCCATAAATTAGCAAATGGAGCTGATTTTGAGGATGTCTAGCTACGAAAGACCCCGAAAACACGAAGTTTGTAGTCGCCTAGGTCTAGTAGTGACCCTAGTGAAGGCACCTAGCTATAGGAGACCTCCAAAAAGCCAGGCAAAAATGAGCAAGCTAGACTGATTTCTTCACGACAGAAGTGACTCTTCACGAGAGAACTGAAACCCGGGAGTGTAGAAGCATGGGAAGCAATGCGGGAGCCATGCTCTGATACCAATTGTTGGAATTGTGGGGAGACACGAAGTGGATAAAGAACACGAGAGTGTTGTCCACACACAAAGGTCCACTGAATAGTTCAACAAAAGAAGTACAAGACTTGGAATATATATGAAACCCAAGTATAACATGAAAACCCTAAACTAGAATAACTTAGACCAAAGTCTAGCCTACAATACCATATCATTGTATGTTCTATCAGAATGAACATGCATAAATGATTTCTCTACACAAGGAGGGTCCTAGCAATATCATTTATCATGGCATGGCACTATCTACTATTTTACAAAATGAAGAGAAATAACACATATGAATGTTACATCAAAATGCCAATATAAAATGAGGGTAAAAGCATAAAATAGAGTGGCAGAAGTATGCCTTTATATTGAAAGTGACATCTCCAAGTATTCCCATAAATGTTTTGCTATTGAGACATCACTAAAACAATGGATGACTCTGGTATCAAGATGCAACAAACATGAGCGCAAGCTTACTCATCTTCTTTTGTATTATATTCACTCTCAAGGTCGATGGTCCTCCCAAATAAATATGGAAATCATCTTTGATAAACAAGATATTTTTTATGAAGACTTGCCATACATAAAACCACTTACCAATAAAAATATTTTGGGCCATTCATGCCCTATAAATAATTAAAAACTCACAATAATAAGGCACAAAAGAAACCAACTTCCTCTATGAAATGACTGGCCTTGAGGCATAATAATGCCTTTAGTCAAAGTATGAAGCTATAAAGAACGACAACCATTAAGAGGTACAAAAGAGCCCTTTAATAAGGCTGAGAGGGAGCTAAAATAGGTTGGTCAACCTCTGACTAGCATTAGAACCTTGGAAAAAACCTTTAAAAAGAGGACCTTATCTAAGGTTAATTCACTATGATGTAAAACGTTAGACTCATCAAATTTTGTGTAGGGAAGAAAACAAAGATCCACATCATCATCGCATCAAAGGAGTTTGAAAAATAAACAATGAGCAACAACCTTCCTAGAAAGACCAATAGCCATTAGAAACTCCTCCTTGGGGAAAATGATGAGCAGTAAACACTAAGGCACAGGTCAATTAATGACAAAATATTGCTTGAAGAAAAGAATAGTTCCAATTTTTTTGAGGAGATACAAGGAGCACTAAGGCTAAGCAACTCCTTCAATGCATAAACTGACAAAATAGCCACTTCTTAAGGGGAAATCACAATGGAGCAACAGCAAAGAGCCACAAGAAAGTAACAAAAACTAGTAGTGTCCTTCAAATTTTCACACCTCCTTTTGTGTTAGAGCTGTAGAAAAAAAAAATCCCATGACAAACGGTAGGAATGAAGACTTTCAAATGATGGTCACGCTACTATCAAAAACAGCCTCTAAACTCTTTGTGAAGAAATAATGATGTGGCACTCAGCAACAACCTTTGAGTGAACCAGCAAAAGGTTTGAGCCTTCTGAGTAGCACAAACACGAGCCACTTGTAACACAAAGGTAGTTACATATATCAGTGGCCTTAGATATATATAAACACAGCAAGAATCCCAATTGACACGCTTTATTAGCCACCCTTTTGTTAGAAGGTTCACTATATAAAAGCAATTCAGCCTATATGTAGAACAATTGCTATCAAACTCAACCAAACCAAGTTGAATGATAGTTATGAATAAAACAAGCCACTAAAAGGATGAAGCGAAGAGACCACCAAAAAGAAATGGCGAAAGAACCAAGTGAAGAGCTGGCAAGGCAAGGTGGGTGCAACTCATGAAGAGGCTACAATTGGCAAGCGTAGGAAGGTGAGAAGAATTATGGCTCTGATACCATTTTACAAAACATGTGAGAGTGCAAAGAGGGAATGCTCACAAGAGGTAGAGGGAGAGATGAAGATGGAGGACCAACAAATAGGAGTCAATCAAATGGGATGAGATTAGCTATCACCTTGATCAAGTGGAAAACTAAGATGATCCACACATATAAAGGAGATGACCACCCACTCAGTAGTGAACCAAGTCTCTGTGATCGACATCCCAACCGTATCCAATATCCACATCCACCAATCATGTGACTATACATTTAAACCACTCCAATCACACTAATGTACAAATCTCAACAAGAGGAAAAGAACTTATGAACATATTTACATCATATGCAAGTGTTACTTAAACAATTGAGTGTTCTAGGTTCAAAAGTGGAAGAGTATGATGCCAAGCCAAATATTTTTGCAATCTTGCCTCCTCAATATTCTAAGATTTTCACAATTTTAAGAATGGATCATAGTGGAGATTTCATGGATGTTGTTTCCATGTCATTGAGTGAAAAGAGAAGTCCAAAAGCCTTGTTTCCAAGAGAAGAACCTATACACAATAGAAGAGATAAGAGTTTTTAAAAAAATGGTTAAGTGTGGATGCAATTATTGTGGTAAGTTGGGTGTTGTGGAGTAGAATTGCTATGATAGATAGTGGGATGAGTAGGTGAGAAACTTTAAAGGAAAATCCTGTCTTGTGGAAGACTAGACATGTGATGTAAATTTGTGTAGCTCAGCTAAAGAAGTGGATGAAGAATGGATGTCTTAAACTTTATGGTGAATTTATTTGTGATTGGATCTTTAGATTAGTCATGTTTGTTTGATGCAGTTTGGCTATAGAGAGTAAATTGTTCTTAGGCACTTGTCTTAAGGTTGTTTGGTTGTACCATTTCTTTGGTAGCTGATACTATTGTTACAGCTGATTGTGCTGAGTTTTTAGTTGATTTCATTCCACAATTTTGACTTTGGGTGGAATGTAGGCAAAAGAATTTTGGGGGGTGCCTTGGCTAAATCTTTGGGGAGGTCTTGTTGAATTTTTTAAGGTTGTGGGTCCTTGCTATAGTTAGATGCATTTGGATAGTGGTTTAATGGACAAAGGTATGTGGCTAGAGCTATCCAATGCATGGACAACCACTTGGAAAATCTTATTTAAGCTCTAATTTCATGAGCCTTCCTTACAAAATACCTTAAAGAAATTCAAATCAAAATCCATGCATAAGCTAAAGAATGTTCATACCTCATTGTATTACAAACTAAGTGTCCTTGCATGATCTATCATGTGGAGCTTGATAACAAAGGTGTTTATCCGAGCTTGATGGAATAATAATGAGTGAATATTTTTCAAACTGTTCGAAGCCTTTTCCACCTATTCTATATGTGAAGCTAGAGATACATTTAGAACCAAGTTATGTTCGTTTACCTTTCTATGCTTGTAGAGAAAGGCATTTAAAAAAATGTAAAGCTTGGATCCTTATTGGTCACTCAAAAACACAATCTCATCGATCAGATGTTCAATAGATTCTCTATTAGAATACAATGAAAGGAGGCATGGGATGGTGATTCCCTTCTAGTAAAGTTGAGGTTTGGCTGTGTTTGGTGGTAGTACCAAAAAAAGGCCTCTAGTCCCCTCATTTGTCACCATGTAGCTAGAGGCACTTTTTGTAAAAAGTGACCTCCAAATGCGGTCGTAGCAAATGAAGGATCTAAAGAACTTTTGTATTACTAGATCTCACCATGCATGTTGCACACTTATGGAATGTGGATCAAAAGAACTTAACAAATTTATAAGTTGTCTACATGCATGAAAACCCTAACTGGCCTTAATGCACTAAAACATAGATTTGATGCAAATATCTACTCCGCATGTAGCTAGAGGGCACTTTTTGTAAAAAAAGACCTCGAAATGCGGCCGTAGCAAATGAAGGATCTAACGGCCTTTTGTATTACTAGATTTCAGGCTTGAAAAGGTGCAACAATCCTACATGGGGAAGGACATGCGCCTTGCTTCGTCAAGCAATCAATCGACAATACCCATGCATGTTGCACACTTATGGAACATGGATCAAAAGAACTTAACAAATTTATAAGTTGTCTACATGCATGAAAACCCTAATTGGCCTTAATGCACTAAGACATAAATTTGATGCAAATATCTAATACCATAGGGCCCAAGAGATTGATATGTTTGATTAGCTTTGTACTAATATGCAAGTCAAATAGATTTGGGGGAAAAAAAAAGTAGCATAACTTGTGTATTTGGTCATTCTAGGATGTGCTTTGGATTGATGAACTTTGCAGGTCAATTAAATTTGGAAAAAGTTAGCTTTTTCCTAACATGAAAGTCAATTAGATTTTAACTAATACAAAAGTCAATTATATTTGAAATTAGTCCAATTTGTGCATTTTCTAATTCTAAGATATGCTTTAGATTGATGAATTTTGCTTTCATCAAGTGGGGGGAGACAATCAACTCGGGTGAATATGTCCTCACTTGGACATTATGGACATGTCATTGTGTTCCATTGGTAATTATATCCTAATGGAATTTTGAAGGTCAAGAAGTTGAGAATGCTAAGGCAACTATTAAAGATGAAGATAATAAATTCAAATACTGATAGCGTCTTATTTTAGTGCTAGCTAGTATTAATTTGCAATATATCACTAATAAGTAGCACTAACTAAAACACTCATTTAGCACTAACTAGTGTTGACTAGTAGTAGAATTACCATGAAACATGGGTTACAAACAAGATTCATACTAACACTAACTAGCACTAGAGCTACAATCAAAATTACCATGAAACGTGGGTTACAAACAAGATTCATACTAACACTCACTAGAACTAGAGCTACAATCAAAATTGGAGTACAAACAAGATTTACACTAACTAGCACTAGAACTACCATGAAAAGTGGATTTCAAAGGAGATTTAGATGTACTAGCATAAACTAATACTAGAACTACCACAAAAAGCTGATTACAAAGAAGATTATGCTAATTTGCACCACTAATTAGTACTTAGAACTACATCACAAACTTCTTGTAGTCTTGCCCCAATCCATTGATAACAATATGGACTAGGCTTTCTAGTTGACCTCGTCAACATGCATCTTGGATCAAATGTGATGGCAAGATTTACCCTACCATTAATCCAAAGGCATGTGTGCATTGAGGTGGCACAAGATGCCATTGATGACAGAGTGTTGATTGTGTAGAACAAATGATGTGTAAATGGCTCTCAATCAACAATGATGATAGAGTTCACTCGAGACAATGTGGTGCGTCTAGATCAGAGCATGGTGTCAATGATGCCGGTCGATATGGTTAGTAGACTACAAGTATACAAAAATCAAGGGCAAGTATGACACCGAATGGTAGATGCTCAAACTCTACAAGCAGTGGTGGGTAGACTACATGAGGCAAGGGCACGGTGTGGAACATTGATGGCATTTTGATTGGTTGACACAACAAGTGAGGGCATGATGTGTGAGTTAGTGGGTAAGCATGCGAGGACTGAGTGAAAGGTAGCATCACAGCATGATGGTAGCTTTTATTACTTGCAAGCAAAATAGTCAATGATAGATTTTTTGTAGGTAGATAAATTTCTCATGGTATGTGGCAATTGTTTGATGACATGGCAATGGTGGCAAAATATTGTCAAACAAGATATGTGTAGTTACACAAATGGCAATGTGTGAATGCCAATTGGCATGATAGGCACATAATGTGGTGTGATAGGGGTGCAATGGTTATGGCCACTATTGGAATGGATTGATGGATGGCGATGAAGAAATTGAAGCTGCAATAAAAAGGAGAGATTTACAATTTTTTGAGCTCTTTAACTCTATTTAAAAAAAAGCTTGGCAATGGGAATGAATTTGGGTTGTGCAAGTTGGGACCCCTCCACGACACTTTATGGGGAAGCACGTGTTTGATCTTAAAAAATTTACTTCTTCCCATGTCAGTGTTAAGTTGAACTTTCTATTTCTCTCTTAAGTGGAAGGATATGGTAGAGATCCCTTCTTTATGGGGAAGCACGTCTTTGATCTTAAAAAATTTACAACTTCCCATGTTAGTGTCAAGTTGAAGTTTCTATTTCTCTCTTTAGTGGAAGGATATGGTAGAAATCCCTTCTTTATTGGCAAGATAAATGAAATCCCATAGGGTTATCTAGTTTTGCTTAAATTTGCATTTATGCTTGATTTGTTAACAAAGGATGAATTGATTAAGGTGATTCCTATTTCATGGAGGGGATTGCCGAAGTTTGGTATGAGAAGCAAGTTGAGGAGATTAATAGATGTTGACCATTGTTGATTGCAACATTGGTGGAGCATTTTTTATAGAATGAAGATTTGACATGTGTGATGTGCAAATAGGAGCTAGGAGAGATTATGTGTTGATATGTGTATCAAGAATCTATCCTTTTAAAGAACCTTAAGGGAATGAAGATTGAGAATGAAGGTTTTTCTTCTAGAATGGCTTTGTATGTGTTAAATAAGATGATCAATGGAGCTAGCAATGAGTTTTGGATAAAGTTGAAATGGAAGGCACCCACCACTAAATAAAGCGGGCAAGGAGTGTTGTAATTTTGATAGAGCCTTTGAAGATTAGGTGTCGAGGATTATTGCCCCTTCCCCCTATGTATTAGATGCTAGGGTAGCGCAGTTTGGTTTTGCTATGGCATATTCTCTTTCTCCTATTGCTACTTTACAACATGTATGTATCCCCCCCAACTTAGAGGGCATTGTGCAGGTGTCTTGCAGATTGCTTTGCATAGGTGTCAATGCATTTGGGATAGCTTTTGGCTACACATTGAGTGCAAGTCATTGCTCAGGTGTTGTGCATTTTTGAAGCCAAGTGTTGGCTATAAGTTGATGCACTTTTGGATGCCTATTGAGAAAAAGTTTGCTATTACATTGTGAGCCATTGTTTGGCTGAGATACAGGTTGATTTTTTGGGCAGAAGCACATTGCATTTAAGCTAGTGTTTGGATGTGGTTGAGGAAAACTTTTTGGGGCATGTATCCCAGAAGAGATTGAGGTTTGAGCAAAATTTTTGGGGCAGATTTATTGCTATTTTAGAGTAGCCACTGTCAGTGAATTCCATTATAATGATTGCATAGTAGTCAGTGGTCTTTCGGTTGTCCATTTGCTGTCTATTCCTTTGATGGTACACTTGTAGTTATTCTTGAGCTTACAATCATGTCTCTAAATGAGAATTTTGGTACCATGACAGAGGCAGATAAGTTGGACGGACCCAACTATGCTTTGTGGTTGTTTACACTCAAGAATATCTTGGTTGGAAAAGGCTTATGGGACATCATGAATGGTGATGAGGCTAGACCTACTGGATCTAGCACGAGTGCACCTTCCACTTCTGGCACTACCACTCAATCTTCTACTACCGCTCCCAGAGAGGATCAAAAGAGGTTTCATCGTAGGGATGCCCAAGCATTTAATGTGTGTCTGTGAAGACAACATTAAATCCACTATCAAGTCTTGCAAGACTTCAAAGGCAGCTTGGGATAGAGTGAAAAGTATGTGGAATGTGAAGAATGAAGCAAGAAGCATTTCCTTGCACAATGAGCACAATGAATTGTCCATGCAGGAAGGTCAAATATTTTAGCTCATACTGCAAAGATTCATGACATTTAGGATGAGTTCACAGCTATTGACGAGGATATAGAAGACAAGAAATTGGTCTCTATCACCCTCAATAGTCTGGCACCCTCATATGATACGTTTGTTACTTCCTTGACCATTATGCTCAGAGCTGCTCCACTCAGTTTTGAGGAGTTAGTTGGCTTGCTCTTATAGGAAGAAGCATGGACTTCCAATTCAGCCCGTTCTTTGGTTAGAGTGAGCAAGCACTTGCCACTCATGGAAAGGGTAAATTTCCAAAAAAGACCAGCCATACTTATTAAACCAGGAAGGAGGGGAATGCAAACACAAATGCAAGGAATGCAGATAAAGGTGCAAAGGTGAAGAAAGGCAAATGCAATTATTGCAAGAAGCCTGGTCATTACATTGTAGAGTGCCAGAAAAGGATTGCCAATGAGAAAAAGAGGCAAGGCACAAGTAGTAATTAATGATCATGTGATAAGGCATCAGCAAATAGTGCCAGCTTAATTCGATTGCAGAGAGGAAGAACATGACTCTCATGGAGATGACACGTTGTATGCTGAAATTTAAGAGAATGTCAAAAGCATTTTGGGGTAAAGCAATTGTTACAGCCACATATATTCAGAATCACTACCCTACACAAGCATTGGTTAACAGGACGTCTTTTGAGGCATTTTATGGGTACAAGCCCAAGGTGAATCATTCCAGAGTCTTTGGGTCTATTGCATATGCTTTGGTACCAACTGAAAATCACTCCAAGCTTGATGCTAAAAGCATTAAATGCATCTTTGTGGGGTATAGGACTGAAATTTGAGGCTTTACGCTTTATGATCTAGCTACAAGGAAAGTAATCATAAGCAGGGATGTTTTGTTCGCATACTGAGAAGTTGCCTCCATATGATGATACACCTCTGGACATCATTCACTTTGAGAATGATGTTGATTTGGGTTCTCTAGTTGATGTTCCCTCTACCTCTCAAACTCCAGCAGGGTTGCCAGATATTGAGGGTTCTTTTCCCTCAAATGTTATTCCCAGTAGGACACCTAAAAATTTAGTTCCTAGATGGGCTAGGTTGACACTTGCAGGTGTTAAAGATCAGCCTATATTGTGAAGAACCAGGGCCAGCACTCAAAATGCTAAGAAGCAGGTGAAGTTTTCTCTCATGATGCAAGTGATGGAAGTTGAGACTAATCCTCAATGCTTTGAGGATGCTCAGGGCAATCCGCATGGCAAAAAGCCATGGAAGCTGAGATTAGATCCATTCAAAAGAATGCCACATGGGGCTTGGTTGATGCACCCATTGGCAAGAATGTGGTTGGCACCAAATGGATCTACAAAATAAAGTATCATGCAGATGGTACCGTTGAGAAGTACAAAGCCCGTTTAGTTCCCAAGGGGTATGCACAAGAAGATGGGATAGATTATGAGGAGACTTTTGCTCCGATGGCCAAGATGACTACCATTTGCTATGTCATCTCTCAATCTGCATTTTATGGTTGGTCTGTGTACCAGATGGATGTCAAGACTACCTTCCTCAATGGGGATCTCAAGGAGGAGGTCTATGTGCATCAGCACCATTGTTTTGTTGTTCAGGGATAAGAACACAAGATATGCAAGCTCAAAAAAGCCTTGTATGGGTTGAAGCAAGTGCCTCATGCATGGTATCATAAGATACATAAGTCCTTGTTGTCCTAAGGCTTTGTCAACACTAATACAAATCCTTGTAAGGGCTGAAGCAAGTGCTTCATGCATGGTATCATAAGATACATCGGTTCTTGTTGTCTTGGGGCTTTGTCAACACTCATATAGAGCCAAATTTATATGTTTTGCAACAAAAATCCGATTTGTTCATGCTTGTCCTTTATATCAATGACATCATAGTCACTAGTAGTAATTTGAAGCAAATTGCAGTAGTGCAATCCATCTTGAGTCGGACTTTTGACATGATAGATTTGGGCCTCTTACATGACTGTCATAGACAAAATACTCAAAGGGGTTGTTGGAGAAATCTAAGATGGAGAACTGTAAGCCTGTGGCCACTCCATTGGAAAAGGGAATCAAGTTGAGTAAGCATGATACAACTAAAGAGTTTGATGGCACATTGTACATGCAATTGGTGGGCAGTTTGATCTACTTATGCTCCACACAACCAGACATTGCCTATGCCACATGGCTTCTTTGCCAGTTCATGCATTGTCCCATAGTCACACATTGGAATGCAATGAAGAGGATTCTCAGATATGTACATTGCATTATGCATCAGATGGTGACATTTCTTTGAGTGGCTTCACCGACTCAGATTGGTCCAGAGACATTGATGATCGCAAGTCCACTTCCGGCTATTGCTTCTAATTGTGCTCAGTGTGCATCTCATGGCTCAGTAAGAAGCAAGACCACGTGTCTCTCTCCTCTAATGAAGTAGAATACAAAGTTGAAAATTCAGCCACTATGGAATGTATGTGGTTAAGGAAGCTTCTACATGACTTGCATCATGCACAGGATGGTGACGCAACCTTTGATCTTCTATGACAGCCAGAGTTGGATTGCTATTGGAAACAATCCTGTATTTCATGCTCGCATCAAACACATACAAAATCCTATCATTATGTGCAGGATTGTATCGCAGGTGGCTTCATTGATCTCACATATTGTTCCACTAAGGATAATGTGGTAGAATAGTCACTAAAATCCTGTCAGCGCCTCTCTTCACATGACATCGGCATGGCATGGGGATATGAGACATTCAAACAATGTCAAGGGGGGTTGTAAAATGACATTGTTTTCTTTTGTACTCCCGTACGTTGCTATATCCACATGTGGATGAATTTGTGCGACCATGGTACTTTAGGTACTGTAGGTGCTTCTGAGATCATTCCAGAGCATTTCAGCCACATCATTGAGGGGGGATTTATAGAGATATATACAATGATATGGTGGTGTAGAATAGACTAGGAACTTAGTCTATTCTAGAGTTTTTGTGTGCTCTAGTACTTGGACTATATATACCAAGTACTTGTACTTCATTTGGTTGAGCATTTCAGTTGGAGTTCACTTGCGTTCACTGCTTGTTCTCTTGTGTTCACAACTCCTCTCCATTCTTGTTCTTCCTGCAATGTGTACTAGACTTATCCCCATTCATAGCATACTTATGTTAAGGCATTAAAAACTTCAATGGAATTCATAAAAAGTCAAGCTTAGCACAAAAGGCAATATTTCTTGGGATTTGGTTTCATTGGTTTTGAGGTTTGAATTTAAGGGCTTCCGAGACTTGGATTCAAGGAGCAGATCCAAAGTAATGGCCAGGATAATATATACCTAGAACCTCAAAATAACTTATTCTATTCCGGGGTATTGATTTCGGTGTATCACTCAAGTATGTGATCACCCAAATGGGATATATTGCTCATTAAGTTTTGAATTTCTATAATGATGACATTATTACTGAAGCTTGCGTTATTTAGGTCTATTCTTATTAATGAATGTTCTTGTTTCTAGTGAAACTATGTAGCTCTTTCCCTATTATGATATGAATCTAGTAGTTGGCACTTTAGTTGGAAAATACCATCCATAACAATTCATCAATGCTCTTACAAAAAAAATTTCTCACTTAGTTGAGCAATCCTTATCCTTGAAAAATTCTTTGACAATTCTGTACTTCAATTCAAAAGAACTTTATTCATGCCTCCATAAAATAAGCTCATGTGACTACCATGTCGAAATTTATATAACTGAAGTTGCTTCAATAGTACCATGATCTTAAGTCCCCATTACTCTATGCAGATCCCAAGATTGATATAGTTGGATCCTTAACTCACTCATCCTAAACTTGGTCCACGGATCTTTTGCTTGATGGTCCCTTAAATTTCCTATAGTTTGTTTCCTTCTCTCCTTCCTTGCCATCAATTTCACATAATCCTTCAAAAAATTCCCGATCAAGCATTTCTAATATAGTGTTTATTTTTCACTATAACATCTAATAGAACCAAAACTTGGTCACACATAGCTTGACTCTTTTCTTGTATATCGGGAATATGGTTATTCATGGTCTCTAATATCCATACTTTTGGAGTAATCTTTGTCATTCCATCTATCCATATTTCGTTTTGCTATCTTTTCTACCATAGTTCATCGACTAAAACTTTTGAAACCAACATAAAAGGAAAAATGAAGGTAGAAATGAACACCATGTTCGCATGTAATCCATAATTAAGGCTATCTATCCCCATTCTTACGAATATTGGAAACATCATTGTGGTAAACATATTCTCTAGAAAAACTAGGATGGACCATCTTTAAAAAGGCCTTAACTCATATTCCAAACACTTATTGCCTCTAGTACAATGCGCAATAAATTTTTTAAAGATATTACTTTCTCTATTCACAAGGTATCAGGTTCATATCTGACCACATATCCAAAGATTGTTGAACGTGAGCCAACTCACTTGCTACAATCCCAACAAATACACAAGTTAGCACTTACTATATTTATTTGGGGAAGACAAACTTCAATGCCAGTGCATAATTATTATTCCATTTACCAACAATATTTAAATACATTCTTCTTGATGCACTCTATTTACCAATGTCAGTATTATAATCCTATCTCTTCCTTCTTTTTGCTATAACAACCATCTGGTTTGTTCTTCTTGTTACCAATATGGATCTTCTTGGTTTCCATTTTGGTTTGGGCTTTGGAAATTTATGCATTGGGTATATTGAGCATCATGATGCCATCCATATATCTATAAGAATTCTTTTACAATGCCACTATTGTAGTGCCATTACTCTTTCCAATTCGCTTATGAATTGGTGTACTATATCAATGAATAAGAAAACCAAACTTATTTGACTTTTGACTTTTTCCACTTGCCAACTTTTGGCCAACTACATGATTGACTTTTGTCATGATAAGGGGTTGAATCTTGTCATGTATTCCCCCCTTTCCATTTGGAGAAAGGGAAAAAACTTTGGTGGTGCATCATGATGCCATACCACCTTTTAAAATGATGTATAGTAATAATGTGTGCATGCACATGTGTGTGTGCACACATGCACATGCGTGCCCTTTTCCAAAAACCGCCTTCTACTCTCACAAAATTACTTTGATGAGATACAGGGGTGCTTCTCCTTATAGATGTGTATGCAAAAGCATGTGCGTGTTTGGTGATGTGTGTGTGTGGTTTTTTTTTTTTGGGGGGGGGGGGGGGGGGGGGGCGCACACACACATAATTTTTGGTTGTACTAGTTGTTCCTCACTGTAGTATAATTTTTTTCAGCTTCCTCTAGCTTACAAGTAGTAGCTATCTCTCTTTGGGGTTGGGCCTATTCGCTTGGTCTCATCCTCATGGGAAGCTTAGAGATGGTTTGGTTTGAAGGATCCTATGTAAAGAGTGAGGTTTCATTGCTCCATGTAATTTCTAGAAGTCTGGTTGGCTCGGACAGGTGATGGGTAGAAGGAACCAGTGCATGGCGTCCACATGGAGAAGGTTCTCAAGGTGGTGTAGTTCATGGGCATGGCAGTGTGGTGCTGCCCAATCTGTTTGCTCACTTGGACATGGCCTTGTCAATTCATTGTTTGGTTGCAATATCTGTGAGCCACAACCTCCGTTGGGCTTTTTGTTGTTGTAAAGATCCATGAGAGTCGTATGTTCTTCTCTCTTGCTCTAGTCACAGTCACCTGGAGCTGCTGCTGGTAGATCAAGGTTGCCTTGCTGTCTCTATGGTCCATAGGTTTAATTGATACTTTGTTACCAAGAACAAACCTGGCAGGAGCGAGCTGATGGCTTGTGTCAAGTCCTGTCAGTGTTGCAACGCACGTTCATGCAATGTCAACTAAATTTTCAGTCGATCTTATTCCGATACAAACTGGCTTGAATTGTTTGCTTAGCGTGATTTGAGAGAGATCCCTGTCTTGCATGTGTGAAATCTAAGTGTGCATAAGGCAATACAATTCAACAGGTGATTGAAGGAATTCTGAAAAGGTACATCCAAGCGGAAGAAGGACAAGTGGATGGGAGGTTCTTTGGTACAATTCAATAGTCGGAATTTTGCTTCATGGCAACTCAGTACCCGCCTATATCTCATGTAGAAAGGTTTGTGGGGAGTAGTCGAAGGAACAGAGAAGAAGCACAAAAGTTCTGGTAATGAAGCTAACAAAATTCTTGCTTGGGAGCACAAGAATGAAAAGGTAGTTGGCATTCTGGGAAGAGCCTTAGGCATCATGTAGATGTATCAAAATCTACAGCACACAATTGGACACTACTCGAATCATTGCTTGGAACGAAGATGAACTCGAAAGCACTCTTAAAGCAAGTATTTCGTATGGGAGAGATTGAAGGAATTGGTACCTGTTTGAATCACATGCAAGGATAGAAGCAAGAATTATTCAAATTTCATATGGGAGAGATTGAAGACGTTGGTACCTGTATGAATCACATGCAAGCTATCCTGAGGCAACCAACAACACTAGGATCGAAGGTTGACGATGAAGACTCAAAAGCAATTCTTCTTTCTGCTTTATCCCAGGGGTATCTCGATTTGGTTCAAATCCTAAGAATGAACTCAGAGAATCTTAATTTTGTGGAATTGGTTGCCTTTTTTATGAGTGAGGAGAGGCGCATGGAGTCGAGCTTGCTTGTCAATGAACCCACCCATGTGATCAATGAAAAGAGGAAGGTAGTTGGAGATCCAAAGAAAGATACACGTAGGTGTCACTATTGTGGAAAAGAGGGCCATATTGAACATTTCTGTACGTGACAGAAACGTGAGCAGCTTGGGAACTCCAAAGAAAAGGCGTGTACGCTTGATGAATCTTCGAACGAAGTTGCAGGTCTTGTGGAGACACATTGATGATCACTGGGTGTATTGAATTTTGAACAAAATTTCAAAATTGCTCAAGCTCTTAGTGAGCGTACGGTTTAGGTGGTCTCCGCCCTTTGTGGGTAGATCACATTTCAATTTGTTCAAGATGTTTATGCTTGTCTTCATTTATGATTATCGTTTCTTTGTTTCATCATTATCTATTGTATACTTCCCATTCGGTTGTAGTAGGGGGGATTGTTGGGCCTATGCGCTTCGTCTCATCCTGAAGGGAAGTTTAGAGATGGTTTCGTTTGAAGGATCCTACGTGGAGAGTGAGCTTTCATTGGTCCATGCAATTTCTTGAAGTATGGTTGGCTGGAACACGTGATGGGCAGAAGGAACAGCTGCATGGCGCCCACATGGAGATGGTTCTCAAGGCGGTTTAGTTCGTGGGCATGGCGGTGTGGTGCTAGCCAATCTGTTTCTCGCTTGGACGTGGCCTCGTCAGTCTATTGTCTAGTTGCTATATCTATGAGCCACGACCTCAGTTGGACTCTCTTTGTCGTTGTAAAGATCCATGAGAGTCGTCTATTGTTCTTTCTGGCTCTGGTCGGTTACCTCACGCAGCTGCTGGTAGATTAAGGTAGTCGTGCTGTCTGTAGGGTCCTTAGGTTTAATTGATACTTCTTTTCCAGTAACAAACCTGGTAGGGTGAGCTGATGTCTTGTGTCGAGTCCTGTCACAGTCATGCAATATCAACTAAATTTTCAATCGATCTCATTCTGATACAAATTGGCTTGAATTTTTTGCTACAAACTAGCTTGAATTGTTTATCGTGATTTGAGAGAGATCCCTACCTTGCCTGTTTGAAATGTAAGTCTGTATAAGCCAACACAAAATCCAACATTTGGGACAGTATGAATGTACAATCTTCTTAATGAAAGGTTCTTTTGCAAAAAAAATGTGTCTCTGTGTGTCTGTGTGTGGTGCACTAGTGCACATGCAGGTACATTCTCACACAGAAAAATCTGTATCTTTTGCAAAAAAAATGTGTCTCTGTGTGTCTGTGTGTGGTGCACTAGTGCACATGCAGGTACATTCTCACACAGAAAAATCTGTATCTAAAGATACAACTGTCACTAGCTATTTAGACCCTTGGGACTCTTTTCACTCTACAT
Source organism: Dipteris shenzhenensis (assembly GCF_047967505.1). Lineage (NCBI taxonomy): Eukaryota > Viridiplantae > Streptophyta > Polypodiopsida > Gleicheniales > Dipteridaceae > Dipteris > Dipteris shenzhenensis. The sequence goes on along the minus strand of NC_141603.1, from coordinate 10,474,386 downwards.
GTCCGATATTCATGAACACACTTAACTTTGTTTGATTGACTTTTACGCTCACAAGTTGAGCTATGTCCATATAGACACACGACAAGCAATGATACTTGCAAATGTAAATCATTTGTTTCTAAACTTTAAACAATCAAACTGTTGGGGTTTCAAATGTTTCCTCGAAAGTTTGAAACATGGCCCATCCACTTAACCTCCTGCCAACAAAAGCCTGGTGTAGAGTCTGCAAAAGTGGAATTTACAGAACAGTCCACAAAATCAATCAAATTCTTACTACAGTGGTCAGTCTATGGATAGGATATGCTCCAGTACAATCATCAATGATCAAAATTCATGACCAATCATCAATGTACATGCCACAAAATGTATGATTGTATCACCCATCGTGTAATTCCTAATATCTAATATGTACAATGAACATTGATGATTCTAGTCTCCACTTTTCCCATTGATAGATCACAGCACAGGAGTTGAAATTTTGATGCTTCAAGGCGGCACTGGCAATGTTTGGATGCCCAAGATCAGATGCCTCTGATACGTGTTTTAACATTTAATTATTTATCTAACACATTTGTCTCCAAATATGACATTGTACATAGAGCTTTCATTGGTCTGATGTGTTGGAAATTAGGTTCTAGATTGAATTGCTGTGGCTTGTCCACCAGTTCAGCCTACATTCTTTTTTCTCCTTATCCAAAGGAATAATGAAATTGCTGCATTCTATTTGCTTTGGGCAAGTTCCCCATTGATGATTTCAGGCAAGGAAAATTAGTTTTCCTCTGCTTTCTATTTTTACACCCTCTCTGAGTGTGAGTTTACGATACATCCTGTAGTCTCTCACAGTTGCACCATGTCATTACCTGAGTAAGTAGCTCAGAGTTATAAGGTGAAGATGCTTTTAGTATGCCCATGTAAAGCACTAAAATCCTGCAAGGCAGACAATGGCTATTGAAGTACAGGCAGCTCGTATGTCCCATCCTATCCACAACTATCAAACCTCTTGTGCATGTCCCAAGAAATCGATCAAATCTTACTGTTCATGGAGCACCTCCCTACTTAAGGTACGGTGAGCTCTGGTTAATTTGTAGGACGGCACTTTACCTCTGGATTCTCACAAAGACCATTCGGTGTCTCGTTTATCTGGAGGCTAGCATTTCTCCTCTGCATTTTCTTAAAAAATGTAATCGAGAATCTGTATAAGATTCTCAGCAAATCTTACCTTCACAATTTACCACAGAAAAATATTTAGTCAGTATCACCTTGCCATTGCTAGATTAATTATTTAAAAACTCCCTGGGCAATTATAGATTGTTAACATATTTGGAATCGATTGACGATTAGATATTGCTTATCCACATATCACTCTGAGAAGCTTTTTGCTCTCTCTGCTTAACTGGCCTTTGCGAAATTCATGGCTGAAGTTATCAGTTTGAATATCGCACACCATGTCCATTAGGGGAACAATGCATTCATTGACATTGGTTGAGCTGAAAGATTAAAAGTGCATAAGCCGATGTACATGAGTTAGGAACGACTCACCAAGTTCAGAGGCATAGCCTTCCACTTGCAGTAAAGCCTTTCTATAGTGTCCCAGATTTATTTTTCCTTACGTTCATATCTGATTTGGGAACTGCAAGGAGCGTTTCTCTGTTTTCTGCATATCTTCTGGAAGTATCAACTTTTTGGATTTTCCAGATCTTTGCACAGAGCATCAGCCTTGCCATGTTTGACACAGGCTAAAGCTTTGGTCAGTGTTTTAACCATTTGTGTAGTAGGTGCATATCTGTACACATGCATGAATGATGCTATCAATAAGAAGAGCATATGATAGTTACAGAAGAATCGCAGAAAAATCAAGACAAACTAAGGACAATCTACTCATACTTACCCTTCGGATATCATCTGCTTATACACATCCAGATAGTTCTGCCATTGCTCCAAATTTCCCAAACATGCCAAAATGGAACAGTATATCTGTAATGAGGGCTTGAACTTCTCATTTTGGAACCAAGTTAGAATCTGCATAAGCAGAGAGAACAGTTGAGCATAATGAAAATGTATAGGTTCAATAGCTGCCTGTTATAAATTGGGAGAAAAGAAAGCATATTGCATTAAAGAAAATTATTAAATTTGTCACAGTTTTCAAAATATGATATTCACACCAACCTCAACACATTTCCTCCATTTTCCAGCTCTTGCAAACGAACTGATCAGCATGTTGTAAATCTGCAAATTTGGCTCTATGCCCTGATCTCTAACTTTATAAAACACCTGCAGAAGAAACATGGACGCAACAAAAGTGCGCTTTAGTTATTTACAGAGAAGCTTATACCTAGATGAATCCAAGAACATTCCCAAACTCATCCTCTAAAAACACAACATAGTGCAGTTTCAATCTCATGATAGTCACTCACAAGGTTGAAAACCATAAACTCCATCATGCATAGCAGGGACTAGCTACTATGACATCCCCACTGACGTCATCAGCGCCCAACAGTGGGTGTAGACCATAGTATAAAAATATGCTCTCACACATACAAATCCACACACCCACACATACTTGAGCATCCATTTATACAAAGTCTTCGTACTGAGTTTCTGTCGACACTCCCGAGGTGAAGGGCAGACTCAGCCATGATGAAGGCTAGCACTAAAGGAGAAGGCTAATCAAAAGGTAGTCCAAAATCTCTTCATTCAAGCTACAACTGCTTGTGAAGTCTAAACATTTTCATTTTAGTCTCTCCCCAACGAGCAAAATCTAGCTGATAGGGCAACGCACCATTTAAGATAGAAAGAATTATCACAATACCAACAGGCCGCAACTTGGACGAAAACTTCACAAGGTGAAATTTGCATGTCCGCTAATACGGCAGAAGCATATACCTAGATGAATCCAAGAACATTCCCAAACTCATCCTCTAAAAACACAACATAGTGCAGTTTCAATCTCATGATAGTCAACTCAGAAGGTTGAAAACCATAAACTCCATCATGAATAGCAGGGACTAGCTACTATGACATCCCCACTGACGTCATCAGCGCCCAACAGTGGGTGTAGACCATAGTATAAAAATATGCTCTCACACATACAAATCCACACACCCACACATACTTGAGCATCCATTTATACAAAGTCTTCGTACTGAGTTTCTGTCGGCACTCCGGAGGTGAAGGGCAGACTCAGCCATGATGAAGGCTAGCACTAAAGGAGAAGGCTAATCAAAAGGTAGTCCAAAATCTCTTCATTCAAGCTACAACTGCTTGTGAAGTCTAAACATTTTCATTTTAGTCTCTCCCTAACGAGCAAGATCTAGCTGATAGGGCAACGCACCATTTAAGATAGAAAGAATTATCACAATACCAGCAGGCCGCAACTTGGACGAAAACTTCACAAGGTGAAATTTGCATGTCCGCTAATACGGCAGAAGCATATACCTAGATGAATCCAAGAACATTCCCAAACTCATCCTCTAAAAACACAACATAGTGCAGTTTCAATCTCATGATAGTCACTCACAAGGTTGAAAACCATAAACTCCATCATGCATAGCAGGGACTAGCTACTATGACATCCCCACTGACGTCATCAGCGCCCAACAATGGGTGTAGACCATAGTATAAAAATATGCTCTCACACACAAATCCACACACCCACACATACTTGAGCATCCATTTATACAAAGTCTTCGTACTGAGTTTCTGTCGGCACTCCGGAGGTGAAGGGCAGACTCAACCATGATGAAGGCTAGCACTAAAGGAGAAGGCTAATCAAAAGATAGTCCAAAATCTCTTCATTCAAGCTACAATTGCTTGTGAAGTCTAAACATTTTCATTTTAGTCTCTCCCCAACGAGCAAAATCTAGCTGATAGGGCAACGCACCATTTAAGATAGAAAGAATTATCACAATACCAGCAGGCCGCAACTTTCCAGATAAATACAATAGTGTCTTTTTCCAAAAGCATCAATTACAAATTATACATTATATACAGACCTTATTCACCAGGCATAACCATTCTTTTGGAAATACCATCATCTGTGACGTTTCACAAACACCTTCCAGCACATACATAGATTACACACACTCTTTTAGTGAAAGCTTTGATTGATTATATTACAAGAATAGTCACCTCAGAAAAGAGGCGCTAGAAAATACATCAACTGAAGATCTCAATATAAGACAAATATACATCTGGCGAGTCTGCAAGTAATCAAAGAAAGATTGCTGTAGAGAACGCTTGAAGAAAGCAAACAAAGAAAAATTGGGATCACTAAAGACTTTACGATTGCGGTCTGTCCGTAAAGTCCAAAGCACAGTTACGCTAAAACGTGTTTCAGAGCCCAGCCAGGCTTGAAAGGCCGTTTCAGAGAAGCCCCGTTTCCTGAAACGCATTTCAAGGCCTGAAACGTTTCAGGACCCTGAAACGGCTGGCTGAAACGTTTCAGCCAGTCTGAAACGTGTTTCAGAGCCCTGAAACGCGTTCTGTTTCAGACAACACAGGCTGCTAGGTCTCCAAAATCACGCGATATCCGCCGCCAGCCCCGTTTTTTGTCTTTTTGCTTTCGATTTTGGCCTCCAGGCTCCTTCCACTCCTTCAGCCTCATACTCTCTCCATCCTCAAGGTTTTCCAGCCGTCCTTCAGCCCCATTCACTCCTTTCCTCTGCTTTCTCTCCTACAGCCTGCTTCAGCCCTCCATCATCATCTACTCCCCTCCCTTGCTGACGTGGTGTTTCCCCGTTTCATCCCTCCCAGAAATCCCGAAACGTTTCCGTTTTCATTTCCGTTCCCCGTTTCTCTGTTTCTGTTTTCCCTAACTATGGTCCAAAGTGCCCAATAGCAAGCCCAAACAAAGAAAAGATGAAACTCTGATCGCTGTGGATGAAAACCAAAGAGCCAAAAAAATTTCCCGAAGAGAACAGTTGGGAATCTTACTCGTAGCCTCTATCGAAGAGAATCCAAAAACTGCCGAGAAGACGGGCAATGCCAGAATAAATGAGGCACAGTCTCCTGAGAAATCAGACACCGATGACATAAAGCAGAAGCAATGTGCCTACGGACCAGCAACTGTCCAAATGGAAAAATTCCCAGAGGTACTCGCCACAAAAAAACTTGTTGCTGAAGTGAAACCTTGTATGCCCAAAGTTGCCGTAGTCTTTTCCTCCACCACTTAGCTAGCCTATGGAGAATTACCCCTTTCTGAAACCCAAGGTTGAGGCAAAAGGATTTTGTATAATGCACGCACAGTAATCTGAGATAGCCTCAAAGGACGACAAGAGGACCCAAGTAAAGTCAATGTCTAATCCTCTAATCGATCTTGGAGTTCCAAAGGGGGAATTGGAACCAAAGGCGAAAGCATACAAAGTGATTTGCTGCCATAAAATACGATAATGAGAACCCAAACCATACTGTGTGGCTGCCAAAGAAAAGGGAAGCATAGAGCAATAACATCAGCAACAGTATTGATCCCTTTAAAAGAAATAAAGTAAAAGCAGCGAGGTTTCTGTAAAGCAAGCAGAGGCTGAAAAACTTTGGACCAGTGAATGCTTTCAGCCTGCATAGAATTACCCATCAGAGACTGTTGACCATGCCATTCCAGGTGAGACAAAATATGCTTCCAGTCAAGAAGCAAGTTGGAGACCATAGGGCAGCCATGCAAAGTGCCATCAATGCACCCAAACAAGAAATCCCACTGAGTGGATTGCCAATGACCAAAAGCAGGAGTAATGATATGTGTGACGAGAGATTGAATCATGAGAGCCCAGGACTGATCACCTTTCAAAAATTGCAGCAACATTTGAGCTTAGCATGCATAACAGTCTCTCGTGTGGCTCACATAAATGATTTACCATAATCCCAGATCACAGCTTGCATTCGAGCAACAAAATCCTGCCATGCATAATCCATATCAAAAAGCATCTTAGAAGAGAGAGACTGAATGGCATCATAAACCATAGCTTTAAAATCAGCATGTTCCAGAGAGCTATTATTCACCAACAAAAGCCTTCTGCAAGGCAATCTGTCATCAGGAAAGTCATGCATGGAGAGCCTCAACCAAAGAGGGAATACGTGAAGGCATGATCAACCCAAAGTCGACAAGTAAGGGCCTCACAATGCTGTGGATCAACCTGATACCATCTGTCCAAGCGTGCCTGATAGGAAGATTGAGCATTGTGTGGAAAGGTATAGCCCGAGAGTGTGGGCTCTAATTCCTTCCAGAGATCCACCAAACGCAGCTGAACCAAAAAATCAGACCATGCCTGCTATTCAGAAGCCAACATATGAGTGCGGCCCAAAGTATTATCTCCCGATTACGGAGCATTGTTGAAATCACCACATATAAATACATAGCGTCTCCACAGATGATTATGCATGGCATCCCAGATCAACGCTCGATCATTGGAAGATTGAAAGGCATAAACCGATAACTATTTCTTCTTAAACCAGGCATTCCATAATAATCCATCTACCATGGCGATCATTGAGAGCCACAACAGGCTGAAGATCATGCCTCACCAAAAAAGCCACTCCAGAGAAAGAGTGCTCTCCAGCATAGAAAATATCATAACCAACAAAATGTCCTGTGTGACCAGCATACATGTGCTGATTATGTTCCTACAAAGCCACTATGTCTGCCTGCAATTGTCTGATATACATCCACCTATACATGGTAGGAGACCAGGGCAAGACATGGACCATCTGCTGGCCATAGAAGAGCACAGAGTGCTCCAACAAAACCTGTCTGTGCTCTTCATCAGCCATGGTGATCTCAAAAAAACCTCTCGCTGCATAGTGGACTTTTTGACATAACACCAATCAACCAATTGCACACATCCGCAGCAACAAGCATACGTCCAGGAAATAAAATAATACTGGCATGCTTAGCATATTCCTTGACAGGATCAAAGATGTTGTCCACTTCAACCATGATACCTGTAGTGGGAAGTGGATCTTTCCAGCCCTTGCGGGTATCCTCAAAACCTTCATGCATCACTTCGTAAACGAGCTGAGCCTCTGCAGAGGCATAAAGGGGGTCATCCTAACCCATCACCTGCTTTTGTTTTTAATTCGGAACAGACCTGTCCCTTTGAAAAGTCTTCTCATAGGGACAATCTGCCATTGTATCTGAAGGAGTGGAACTGAAAAAAGAAGGGGCAAAGGAGAAGATGGAAAAAAGCTGCACAAGAGAAAAACTTTGGCAAAGGCTAGAAAGGAGGTTACACCAGGCTAACCGGAAGGGGAAAAGGAAAACAAAGAAAGAGGAGAAGAGGAGGGATCAACGGGGAGCAGCAACAGCACATGAGGGAACACCACCTAGCCTGCACAGGAAAAAACAACAGCTTGTACGGAGCCCCAAAACTGTACAGATGCCAACCAACGCTTGTACGGACTGGCAGATGTACGGTCCTGCAGGAATGTACGAAAGTGCAAAGAGGGACTGAATTGACAGAAGCGTACGGCAGACCCAACCGTGGGCACACAAAATTGTACGGGATGCAAACAGGAGCCTGTACGAAACGACGACCTGCAGGGAAGGCCACGAAGGCTGTACAGGATGCAGCAAGAAGACCGTACGGGCACCGTACAAAAGCTGACAGCAAAGGACAAGGACTGGAAGATGATCCAGAGGCTGGCTGAACGACGGGAGCTCTCCTCTCTTACCCTACACACACCATACTCTCTCTCTCTCTCTCTCTCTCTCTCTCTCTCTCTTTTGGGTGAAAATTTGAGTTGCTTTATATTACAAAATCGTCATCCTAGAATCGGACGATGAGGAATACATCAAGAGAAAACCTCAATATAAGACAGATAGACGTCATGAGCTATGATAGAAAAATTGCTGCAGAGAGTGCCTAAAGAAAGCAAAAATTGAAAACGTGGAATCACACTAGACTCTATGATTTCTATCCTTCTATAGAGTCCAAAGCGCCCAGTAACGACCCCCCCCCCCCACACACACACACATGCACGCGCGCACGCATGGATTCTTGCTACCTGGATTCTTGCTACCTGGATGGACTCAACAAGTTGACATGTTTGTGTTAGCGCTGCATGGATGGAACCAGCCTTTCACGATGGTTCACATGTTGGGAACCAGACCTGAGGGAGGGGGAGCTATGGAGTCTTAGAACTGAATTCAGAGACACCTTTAAATTGTTCTAGAGAGTTTCTCCAACGGAGCTGATAGAGCATCTGCATAGACATGTGGGTGTGGTCCCACGTTAGGTCAGTGATATGGGGTGTTAGAATATTAGGGTCACCTCCCCAAATAAGAGCCCCTATATGAGGAGAGCATGGGGGAGGATGATCTACACTATAGCAGGGGAAAAAGGGGGTCTGTTAAGGGGCTGCCAAGTGGCAGAACATAGACATCCTTGCTGAATTAGATTTAGGGCAACCCTGTTTGTGCAAAGTTTCGGGCCACCTATAGCCTAGCCAAGAGACCACAGAAAGGGTCACAGGACAGCATAATGGAACATGAAGTATTGCAGAAGATACGTAGCCTGGTACAGCAGGTACAGTACTGGTCAGTAGTACAGCAGGTATAGTCAGGTACAAAGGCTGGAGCAGGGCCTGCTGACAACGGCCTGATTGCTAGGCAGATAGGGTGGGCAGACAGACACCAAGGCATCTGCAGGAAAGGCCTTCAATAGGCAAGTGAACAGGAGCAGAAGGTTGGCTGATACACACTAGGTCAGTCCACAGACTGCCAGTCTGTGGATCAGATTGGGGAGCCTCGGTGTTGGGAGCCTTGGTATTTCAGAGATCCACAGACTCAGCCTGCAGATCACTACCTTAGGTGAAGAGCACTACTTTAGGTGAAGAGCAAAGGAAGTTCTGGTTGTACGTCTGAGTTCTCTCTTTTAGATCCGTCTTGCTCTGCACTTTATGTGACCATCAGGAGATCGGGTTGGAGAAGCGTTTCGCTTTCAGATGCCCTGTATACTATGAGATTAGATGTCGCTATCACTATCTCTTTAGGGACGGTTTTGGACCCCTATCTGGTTGCTTGTCCTACTCATATATCAGAGATGCCTGGCGACTTTCATCCATGTGGCTGTCAGACACAGGGTGCATTTGGTACATAGACGAGATTCAAGGTGTACAGACAGACTCCACTGAGAACGTGATCAATGAGTTGTTCCAGCCAGACAGCACTGACTAGCAAGGCTTAGGGAGATGGCCGGTCTGAGGACCAAAGCAAGAGACAAGATAGGCTCCCAAGCGGGTTGAGGCTCAGATCACAGACTAGGGGCCTCCCCTCCATGCTTACTGATGAAGGGCATGGCCAACAAGGGTGACAATGGCACTTGTTCGCCACACAGCATAGCGAGGAGACCACAGCGGACTACACATACTGCAGCCGTTAGCACTCCATCACAGGCCTCATGCCATCGCAATCTCATACATCGCCGACCCTGCACCCTTAGGCTTGACATCTTTGATAGTTTCCAGATGACGATCACAGTGTCGCCAGCCCCCATCCTCCCCATGAGTCCAGGGATTCTTTTTATGTATTGACATCGTTATGATTATGGACTTTTTGTATTCGTCATGGATGTTGAAACTTGATGCCTACTTAGAGGCTCCACCCCTTCAGCTCATTGTATCATCTTCTTTCAGTGTCATAGACCCTCAGTCTTTCAAAGACTTTCATTAAACTTTCTTTCTTCCTTCCTTTCTTCAGTAAGAACATGTAGTTGAGTTGTGTCTATCATCCGGTGTCTTGTTACCTCTGTGTAAATCTACAGCTGGCGAGGTAGTTGGCCTATAGCAAGCAAACTACCCTATGTTTTTCTACAACAACATGGTGGGTTGGGGTGTCTTCTACTTTCATTTAACAAGTACCCACCTCGCAGTCCTTCCTCTTGTGCCAATAGCAGATCACTCCCATCTATACTTCCAACTTGGCTGTACATCTGAGTTTTGTCTTTCAGATCTGTGTTGCTTTCTTTATTGTTCAGTAAGCACACTGAGTTGAGTTGTGTCTATCATCTAGTGTATTGTATACTTGGAGCGAATCATCTAGTGTCTTGTTATGTCAGCGTAAATCTTTCACTGCAAGGGAGTTGGCCTATACCAAGCAACTACCCGATGTTTTTCTACCATAACATGGTGGAATACGCCTTGGGGTGGGTGGTCCTACATTCATTTAACAACTACCAATTTCACAGTTTTATGCCAATGGCAGATCACTCCCATCGATACTTCCACCTTGCCCTAACACAGCCTATATAGACCACTCTCACAATAGCTTGCAAATACTACTACTATCGGGGTTTGACCACATGTTGGATAGCATATGCTATAATTACTTAAACACACTCCTCGAAGTCATAGACAACCAACCGACCCTGGTTCTCAAAGTCTAGCGCCCCACATGCTCTACCCATAACATTGTACAATACCCCTTCGCTTACAGGTCCAGTCTATCAAAAGCTTGCTATAGGGAGAAGTCGGACGAGCTCCAATACAAAAGCTTGCGCCACACACTCTCTAACACGGGGGCAATCTGCTATGTTGCTGAAATGTCAATGTCCACTTGGTAGCTTACGTACCTCATTGTTTGTTCTCGCGGACAAGGGCCACCAATTGGATCTCTTGAACCTCCTTAGTCGCTGTGAGGAAGCCAATTGGATTGGTCCACTTGATCCTAGGCCCGGAAGCCAAAAAATACCTCTCTAGGTCTCCATGGACCTCCACAAAGAGTCAAGCTCTGAGTCCAATAGCGCCTCCTCTTGATGGATCAAGAGCCACAACCCAGGGATACCCGTGCCCCCCCTGTGTGGAAGCACATAAAATAACCTAGCGAAAGGCACAAGGAGAGACCCCTAGAATCCATATGTCTAGCCTCTGCATTGCGCCCTCAAGAAGAGGCTACTCCACCCTGTAATAAGCCTTCTTGAAATTCAAGCAAAGAATTGCGATAGGCTGAGACTCCTCCCTGGCCCAATCCATTGCCTCCCAAAAGGTAAAGATGTTGTCTAGAATATTGCGTACCTGAACAAAACCTGTCTGCATGTCGTATATGATGTTAGCAAGAAGGGCTGCAAGCTCGCAAGCTCAAGATCTTGGGCTAGGATCTTGTTAGTGGTATGCGGAGGATGGGGTTCCCAGCAGGCTTACGCTGTCGGCAGTAAGCAGCTCCCACCAAAAAGATGGGCAGAGATATCAGCACCATAGCGCTCGAGACCCAAAAGCCTTGTGCCCAATGCCCACTGTTCTCTACGTACGTAACAATAGTAAGGGATCCATGATTTTATTGACAAAAAATGCTTAATTTGGAAAAAATAAAATTAATAGTTCCATGATGGATGAATGTTGTCAATGCATGAAGGGTATCCATGGGGAATGATGGGGGCTTGCATACTACAAAGTTTGGTCTCTTTACAACCCCATAGGTCATGGTCTCGATACCTCAGTTTATATTGCAATCGAATACAGGGTATGCTTGAAAGGGCCTAGTTGGCAAAGGAGACAAAGCTGATAGGATTTGTTATGCAATGGTAAGAGGGCCTATTTACTTGCACTGTACAAGAATAGCATAGAAAGAAAGGCAAATCTTATAAGTGAGAACCTTCTCCTCACGTTTGCCCCACAATCTGTGCAACCCCCCCCCCCCCTCCCCGCCTCTTCTTTTTGACATCTTCACGTGTGTCTCTTCTTTTGCAACCCCTCATACCTTCAGCCCTCCTGTTTTTCACTTCCCAACTCTTTTTTGCATATTGGAGTGAAGGTAGCATTGATGGAAATTTGTATTTTTTTGTTATTGAGTTAAGAAAATGTACCTTTAACATTTCCTCCACCTTTCCACTCCTCCCAAGTGTAAGAAGCACATGGTGCACCATGCCAGATGTAACAAGTACTCCTGCACCTTGCATCCTTTCAAAAAGAACAAGAGCTGTCTTCCAATCCCTTAACCTATTCCAACAACATCATTAAGCTTCATCATTACACATTACTCATAGAAATGACTTCCTTAGTTAGTTATGGTACTATTCGAAGTGGTTCTCTTTAAAAAGTGCACAATAAAGAGAAAATACATTGCAGTGCTTTTTGAATAGCTACTGCATAGCTCCTATGGAGGATAATACTGAATTTCAAAGTGACCCTTAGGAGAGATGAACAAAAAAAAACCGACACCATGTAAAGGTTCCTTGTTCCAAGTAGAATTTGAGAAAAGTAACGAGTAAGAACCATATGAAATGAGAAGACCATACTCTATTCAGTATACTCATAGCATGAAAACAATGACAGACAATCATTAGGGATACATGTACTTAGGCCATTTTTGGGCCAGCTCATGTGCATGTGCAAGGACGTGCGTGCAAGCGTGTGTATGTGTGTGTGTGCGCGTGCGTGCCTATGCACACATGTGTGAGAGGCATTTTTGCCTTGATGTTTTGATAGCAAGTAAACACCATGTGCACAAGTCAGTACTTGATTTTGTAAAGGACAAGGCTTCGCATTTTTGCAAACAGTAAATAGGGCTACTTAGACCTTTTCTTCAATGCAAAAAGGATGCATATGGCCTTTATCAACTTCCACGCACACATGCTTTCTGTAAGCGTTCAAGCTTTTACAAACAATAAACAGGCCTCCTTGCATACATATGGCCTTTTTCATCTTCCATGTCCACATGCTCGCAATTAATAAGCAAGGTAAGTGGGACATGTATCATATTGTTTAGCCATTCAAAATCCTTTTTGTTTGCCCATATATCAAATTGTATATCCATGACTGCTGTTATAAGTTGATGAATATGCTCTCTTGCCATGGAGGGCTGAAATTTGGAGTGGACCCGATGAGTGGAGTGCGGTCGAACCCGAGGAGGAAGCACTGCTTATGCTAGCCTGCATAGTAGCCAACATTTGTTTGTGTTGGACCAACATAGCTTCCCAGTCAAGTTGGTGCTGCTTCTCGGCTCGGGCCATCTCGTCACTGAGAGCAGTTTTTTGAATTCTCAGAGTCCCTTGCCTTCTTCATGTTTGTCCTCCTCTTTAGTTTTTTTTCCTTCAACCTGTTTCTGTGTTTCCTCTAGCTGCTTGTCTTTTTCGCCCAACTCCCATGAAGTTTCTTCACGACAATATATCCTACTATTTACACTTTGATAAGTCGGCACGACTATGTGTCGACTACAGGGCACTCAACAAAATCACCATCAACAATAAATTTCCCATGCCCCACATAGAGTATACCTTAGAATGCTTAAACGGTGCTGAGTATTTTTCCAAGATAGACTTTAAGAGCGGTTATCACTAGGTCCGCATCTTTGACGCTGACATTCCAAAGACAACTTTTAAAACAGAGCGAGCTTATTACGAGTTCGTAGTCATGCCGTTCGGTCTCAAAAATGCACCACCAACATTCAACAAGATGATGATGCAGGTATTCGCTAAGCATATAGGATTGTGCATGTTCAGCTTTCTAGATGATATCTTAATCTTCTCAGCCACAATAGAGCAACATATACGGGGTGTGCGGAAAGCTCTTCAACTTTTGCATGATAATCAATTATATCTCAACGCCAAGAAAAGTGAGTTCGGCCTGATGGAAATCTAGTATTTGGGTTACATCATCAGCGCCAATGGCATTCGCTTGGATCTTGAAAAAATTCAAGCTATCACCAGCTGGGCAGTCCCCATGACAGCCCATGGGTCCGATCTTTCGTAGGGGCTTTGCCAGGCCCACAGTTCACATATGCCCGGATTCTCCACCACCTCAGCCCTCTTAACCGACTTATTAAAAGGGGTGAAGACTTGCCGACAGAAGATATTAGTAAGCGCAGCATCTTTATAGGCCTTCCATGACCTACAATGGTTGGCCACAACAGCTCCAGTAATGAAGATCGCATCATGGGATGATCCCATTCTTGGTCATCACAGATGCCACCAGTGTAGCCATCGGGGCAGTCTTACAAATGGAAGAAAGACCCGTGGCATACTACAACAAAAAGCTTAACCCTGCCGAAAAGAATTACTCAATCTACGACAGAGAATACCTTGGCATTATCCAGGCATTAAAACACTGGAAGCCGTTCCTTTATGGATGGACCTTCACAGTAAAGAGAGACCACCAAGCTTTAAAGTGGTTGTAGACATGCCCAGCTCCCATTGAGGCGATCGGCAATCCCAATGGAGTCAGATCTTCCAGTAATTTGGGGACACGATTGAGTATGTCCCTAGCAAGAATAACCATGTTGCCGATGCTCTCTGCAGGAAAGCCTCCATTCAGACCATAGAATAGGACAACTGTATTAGAGATTAAAGGGAAGGGCCTTGACTCTATGAAAATGCAATAAGTGGGCTCTGCAGATTTTGGCACTCAATATCACCTTGCCTTAACTCTTGTGCCCAACCATTATTCAATTCAAGATGGATGGTTATTCTATAAGCAAGGACTTTGTGTGCTAAAAGACAACCAGCAGGCTCTACTCCATGACGCCCATGACGCCTAGCCATCGAGGCATCAACAGTACATTGGAGAAGCTAGAGCGATATTTTTACTCGCCTAAAATGCGGAAGGATGTATATAGCTATGTGCAGAGATGCCAAATATGCCAAAAGGAAACGTGTCCCATCGAAAGACGGCATGATTGCTTCAGCCCTTACCAATCCTCAAAGGTCCTTTCCAAGACATCACGATGGATTTTGTGGGACCCCTTCCCGCATTTGCAGGTACGCGAAATAGTCAATGTCTAACCATTGTTGATCGATTTAGTAAATTTTGTATGCTTTTTCCATGCGAGCAAACAGTCAATGCAGAAGATGTAGCCCGCTTATTTATCAGGTGTTGGTACCCAATTGCAGGATTGCCATGGACCATTACCATGGACATAGATTCCAAATTCACCTCACAGTTATGGAGGGCTCTGTTCGAAAACTTTGGCACCAAGTTCCAAATGTCCAACCCTTTTCATCCGCAAACCGACGTGCAATCAAAGGTATACAATAAATGTACTAAAATGCAGTCCAAGTGGAAGCAGTTCCTTCCATAGTGCAAGCCACATTGAACAATACCTACTCTTCAAGTATTGGGCGTACCCCGTATGAAGCCGCTTTTGGTAGGAGATTTTATTCACTCCTCACCGGAATGATATCACTGTCCCTCGAGGCCAACAAAACTACAGAATCCATGGCCAAGATCACGGAGTTAGGTAAAGCTCGCCAAAGCTCAAGCAACATACACACACCAAGCCAATAAATCCCGACAGATGTCAATTATAAAGAGGGTGACTGGGTTTATGTGAGGATTATAACGCAAAGGCCAAAACAGGTGGGCAGGAGATGCCCTAAGTTATCCTTCAGAACTTTTGGACCATTCCCCAACATTAAGAAGATCAACGATGTCTCTATCTATGAAGCTGCGGTTACCAGAAAGTTGGACGATGCATAATGTCTTTCACGTGGCATGGTTGAAGCCATATATTGGGCCAGCACTTAGCGATATCTCTGATGAGCAGCAACCTGAGGTGATCGACAAGGCAGAAGTCATTGAGCCGGAGCAGATTCTCCTCCACAAATAAAAGCATGGGTTAGGACGCCGGCGGATTCACAAAGTTTTGAGATTGAAGAACCAATGAAGTGGTGTGGCTAGATGAAAGTTTCTGCAAGGAGTTCCCACAGATATTGGCGGACTACTTGGAGGCCATGCACCTACCGCCAAGTTAAGGAGGGAATGTCCCATGCACCCCTCCACTTGGGTGCAAGGTGACAATTGGCTTCATCGACAAAGTGCAAATAGTTCCTATGATAGGATATTTTGTCATTTTGCCCAAGGACAGTCAGAAACAAGCTACGTAGGTCAGTCTCTCAGCCTTAGGTCAAGTCAGACAGTCAGTCCTTGTTCGCTAGTACCCACTAGAGAACAGTAGGTTAGCGTTTCCATCTTAGGGTTCTAGGTAGGTCTAGGTCTCAGCCTAGGATAGGAGCCCACAAGGGCGCCCTCAGGGTTGAGCCAATGAGCTCCCATCAAGGGAGGATGGGCTGGGGGAAGGGCTGCCCTTATAGGCTGCCCTGTGCCCCTCCCTAGGCTGCCTTTTATGGGGCAAAGGGCCCAACCAGCCAGCCCAAACAAACCGACTAGAAGTCGGCCAGGTTGGGGCTGGTTGACTCACCCCACAGCCCCCTATATAAAGGGGGGGCTCCAGCCCTCATTCCTCACTCAGCTCCAGCCTTCCAAGTAGCTCCACCAGCCCTCCGGTGCACCTCCAGAGATCCCCTACACAACAGCAAGAGTTAGCAGTGCAGGTCAGCCTCTAAGGGAGGAGTACACGCAGCACTACAGCCGGGGTTTGGACCAGCAAACGGAAGAAGGTTTGGTGTCTATTTCAGCAGCTCTTTTTTTACAGTTTTCTCAACTCACTCACAGCTCTTATCACTCAGCTCTTGGTTCATATCTCAGCTCTCTCTTAGCTTCCATTACTCTCATATTTCCGTCTCCCCTTCATCTCTCACACTCATGCAGCTCCACTGTATGCCAGAGGAGAGCACAAGCCTCTTCAATAGCCTTGCTCAATGGTCCACATCTTCCGTGTGGGCAGCGTGGTCTTGGTCGAGATTTGGGTTGCTTCTCAAGCATTTGTGGCTCAGCTGTCTATATCCAAGGGTCATCCTCAGAGTTGTCTCTTGAACTCTCTAAAGGAGTGTCAATTGTATTCTTTGCAGTTCTCTGAGATATAAAGCAAATTCTTCCCCATCTCGGGCGGGGGGACCTCAGTGGGTACAGGGACCCAATCTAGTGTCGTCTACATTCTCACTCTAACCCTACTCTCTTTCTATCTCTTATGGTGCATACGCATACGCCTCGCACAAAGGTTTAAAGGGGGTCTTGCTCCACATTACACAATCATTCACTGTTGCATGTTACACCACTCTTACAGAGTTCATGCTCTTAGGGAATTTGTACAAGCAAGTGCATGTATGAACCCCTAAAGGGTGTAGAAAAACATGGTGTAGTTGCTTACTTTAGGCCAACTCTCCTCACCAACAGAAGATTTAACCCAAGAATGCATGTGCTTACTGAATAGTAATGAGGGCAACACAAATCTGAAAGAGAACACATGTACAGCCAAACAAGAATACATAATGGTGTAAACCAAATACCAAACCTGCCCAAGCATGTATCAACACCTGAGCAAACGAACACTGAGGTAAGGTACCAAAAGATGGCTCTGTTCGCTGCACTCGTAAGTAGGCTCCTCCTCTTCTGCCACATATGCCTCTGTAGGCCTCAATAGGTGCACAAAGATAGAGCACTCCTGGAAAAGTTCTGCTCTGATGTTCACTGCACACAAAGCTCCCTTCAACACACTCCTTATGCTCTCCTACAAGTTTAGGTTTGCACCTAGGACTGGTGTAGATATCAGGGACTATTGTTGTTGCAAGAATTCCTTCAAGATGATGTTCACTAGGGGCTCCCACTACACTCCACTCCTCCAAAGGAACCCCCCACATGGGGCTCCTTATATAGGGCTCAAAGCCCCTCAAAACAGTTGACTGAATTACGGGTAGCTGAACCTGCAACAGACTCGCTGGTCAGTCTACCACAAGACCTGTACTGCAAACCTGGATATAGGCCTCTGCCAATCTGACACATGGTATGTCGACAAGTCTGCTTCTTGTTTACGGCCTCAACTTGTTCTTGTTGTAGCCTTGCTCTACTCCTACCATCTTCGTGTGAGGAAATGATACATAAATGAAGACATAATGAAAGGCCATCTTATTCATACTCATGAGAAGTACAAGCCTTATATAGGCTACACATGCATACACTTGCACCAAGTGCACATGGGATATGCCCCATAGTGACACGTGGCACTCACACATAACTCACACATGAACTAGTACTAGATCTCCTAGTACTACACACAACACATCACATTCACACACTCTTTGGCTATGATATCTCCAACACCCCCCTTCAGAGCAAAGAGTGTGAGACACAACATGCAAAGAGTAGACCGATCCCCCCTCCATCGCAATATTGCAAAGAGCAAGTCCAACTATCCAACACCTCCCATGTGATAGCGACTTCTCAGTCAGCTTGCGACCTTGTCACCCCTCCTTACTTTGAACTGGGTGGTCAATACCATCATACCAAAGTAAAAAGAAATACATTCATTCTTAGGGGACAACCCAGGGCAGAGTACCTCTGATTGCCTCCAAATACATTTAGTTTAGAGGGACAACTCAAGGTTGAGAACCTTTATTTGACTCAACACAAACACACATAGCCTAGGGGGTCGAGAAAGCCCGAATGGGGTCCTCGTCCTCACGAGAGGCTGTGAACCTCTATTGTAGCTGCATGTATCTCCTCTGGGGGCTCTTCAGGCTCAACAAGGAGATTGGCCTGGTGCTTCTCTTGTTCATGTTCCTTCTTCTTGAAGCAGTGAGCTTCAATGTGTCCTTTCCTCTTGCAAAACTTGCAAATAATGTTCTTGTTGGTCTTCCATTTGCTTGTGGAAGCAAATGCTTGATCACCAGGAGAGGCAAGAGAGGCTTCCTTATTGCGATGGTCCTTCTCAATGAGTAGTGCTATTATATAATCAAACATGGTAGTGGCAAGGCGAAGGACTTCAAGAGTTTGCTCAAAGCGAGAGATTCCATTCATACTCTTCATAAGGACAGCCATCTTATCTCCATCATTTGGCGCGCTTTTCAAACTTGAGAGTTGTTGAACAAGAGATTGAAACCGTGCTAGATGATCACTCACCTCATCACTCTCTTATTTTCAAATCATAAAACTTGAGCTTTAAAAAGACTTTAGAGGGCTTACTGTCCGCTTTCATCAAGCTCCTTGCCATCATGACTTTATTGTCCTCTAGCTCTTTGCTCGTGGAGAAATTCAAAGGGGAAGGTTTTCCCACATGCCAAACCAAGATGTAGGTGCTTCTTATGTGCGAAGGTGTTTGGGATGTTGTTGAGGATGACAAGAGTGAGTTACTTGATCAGCAACACCAAAGAATTTGGAAGCAACAGAATGCTAAGGCCATTGCCCTCATTTGTCTTTGCTTGGTTGACACTCTTATTCATCATGTGGACTTCAATTCAACAGCTAAGGAGATTTGGGGTCTCCTCGAGACATTGTTTGGTAAGAAAGAAGGAGGCTAAAGAGAGCCAAAGGAGTGCTCCAAAATGCAAAGCCACTAGTCGGCTAGAGCAGAGGGATGAATGAGAGGCAAAGAGCAGCCCCAAAAATGAGTGTGAAGGAGGCATCCCTCAAGAATAGAAAGATCACTCTTTTCTTTTGGCTTTCTATTCATGGAGGGATTGCAGTGAACCTGTGGAGATCCAGGTTTCGGGGCTGACCCTACTTGTCCTCGATGCCTCGCAACAGTTGAGTCAGTTCAGCATTGCCTTTGGGAGTGCAGATAGGCGAGGACAATTTGGTAGGGTGTTGCTTTGTATTTTTCATAGAGCACCCTTCTTCATGACCTGGGTATCACACTATCTCACCCATCCACAAGGCAGGGGATCCCATGAGCCAGAAGAACTACAGGACCATTATTGGACATGTCATGTCCAAGATTTATGCATCAGTACTTGACTCCGAGGTTAGCAGACTTGCAGAGTATCAAGGACTTAGAGCAGTAGGACAGACCGAATTCCGGTGTGATCATGGAACCATGGACCACATTCTCACGCTCAGATGTATCATCGAGGAGGTGATTCACGAAAGCAGAGGGTTTATTGTTGCTTTGTGGATTTTCGCAAGGCATTTGACACGGTCCCAAGAGCCCGCCTCATACGGCGCCTACAGGACTTGGGTTATGACTCGGAGATCATTTGGGCTGTCATGGCACTTTACGAGAGAGTTTCTAGTAGAGTTCGGGTAGGATCCGGGTGGACAGACGAGATCATGAGTACCAAACAAGGGTGTCCTTTGTCGCCTATCTTGTTTGGCCTCTACATTGACGAGCTTGAGACAGTGATGTAGACACAAGGGGGTGTAGGTTGCTCTCTTGCAGGCACGCTAATCAAGATTTTGCTCTATGGAGATGATGTGGCTCTCTTGTCTTCCTCAGCAGAGGGGCTCCAGAGACACCTAGATGCACTACAGTCCTTTTGTGAGTCTCATGATTTGAAGGTCAACCTAGGTAAAACCAAGGTCATGATCTTCAATACATATGGAGCCATCATGCGTCAGGAGCAGTTCATATTTGCGGAGTCATTTGTTGAGATAGTTTCATCATACACTTATCTTGGGGTTATCTTCTCCGGACCGAGCTTCACTATGAGACCCGCAATGCAGGCACGCTTGAGTAGAGGGTATGCCTCATTGGCCAGACTAGAGAGGCAATGCTTCCGCTCGCACTTTCAGGATCCATGCACCAAGGGGTTGCTTTTTGACTCCTTGGCTCGCCCAGCAGGGATGTACGGCAGCCCTTGTTGGGGGCCAGACTTGTCGGATACAAAGTGGGCCCGTGTGGAGCGGCTACAGGTTCTCATGTTATCACGGATGATTCGTGGTAAGTCATCCGTTCCTCACCAAATCATTCAGGCTGAGTTTGGGTCACCCCCTTTACAGCTAGATGCTGCATTTCAGGTCATCACATATCTGTACCGAGTTGGGGAATATGGGGATTATACCTCAGGGCGTAGCAGGCTACCATGGATAGCTCTATCCTCTTCTATGGCACTTGCAGCAGGAGGAGATCAGAGATGCTGGTATGCACGTACAGAGAGATGGTTTAAGCAGCTGGGGCTCCACATGGATAGACTACCTCCCTTCCAGTATAGCATGGATGCTCCATTTTCTCCCCTCTTATCACACGAGGTCAACCAGTTTATCCGTGAGGATCTACTACAGCTACACACTTTTCGGACCTGGTTGGGACCGAGTGAACTCCTCTTCTCTGAGTTTCTTCAGAGTTGAGGTGGCATTTTCAGCCTCCACCTTTGATTTTTGTTAGAACTTTTTGAGCTGTTTATTTTCTTCTCATGCACAGCATGTTGTACTCCCGCATTAGAGCTTGCTCTTGCGGTTTTCAATCATACTTAATGAAGTGATCTTTTTTGGGGGAAAAAAAAACTAGCCATCCTGCATCAAAAATTATCATCCTGTTGTGTGAAAGCCCAAGGATGTTCTGAAGAACATATAGTACGGACAAGAGAAGAAGTAGAAGCACAAGAGAATCTATCCTTTTCCATTGTTGTTTCAAAGAGAAAGGAATAGGTTTGTCAGGTGAAGGCATAACCAAATTCTGGACAGGTCGAGTCGATGTAGCAACTTGAGAGCATTGGCGAGCAAAGCACTACACACACTTGTGGTCTACCTTCAAAGCTCAAATTTTTCCTTGCCTTTCCAACATGTACAACAGACTTCATTATATACAAAATAGATCAAATCACTAGATCCAATAATCAATACTTTGTTTAAGGACGTGCCAACCCCCAACAAAAGCAAAAGAAATCCTCCATCTTCATAGAATCCTGCTCCAGTGTTCGTGAGCGCAAAAGAAACACATAAAGAGTTATCGGCTATATGTTGACATGCATATCAGAAGCTCTGCCATTATCTCAGATTCATATAAGAGGAACTTACTTGCTACAAGAAGCCAACAGTTCCATGTAAGTAATTTCATTGAAAATAACTTGATCGCTTTGCAAATTTTCGGCAAATTCCAACGCCTTCTCTAGATGCCCATTTCTATTGAAAGCAGATATGAGAGCAGTACAGACAACAACATCTGGAAGGACTCCATCTGCAAGCATGTCTTCGAAAACATCCCTCGCTTCCTTCAGAAGCCCTGTACACAAGCCCTTAATTTTTGTTGAAGAACATTTGGGAGAGAGGGACTTGTAATGGGAGAAACAACAAAAAAACTACCAAAAATAGTGAATTTGCCCATATACTATCCAGGGGTCTGACAACAAGTCAATTATTACAAGAACCCTAGCGGATATGCCCAGGTCCTTAATGTAAGGAGGCCATACACATAAGTTTCTTCCAATTTTTAGTACTCAAGTAGTGTCTCTTTGTAGCTTTGCTACTGTTAAACACATCATGTAGTGCCAGCATTCAATGATGTAACAAGGGGGAGGTGCTGGGTAAAGAATTGCACAGTGGAAGCATTGATTAGGCAAAGGAGACACTGCTACACACGGAAAAACACAGAACAGTTGAGCTAGATAGTACACTCGTGGGCAGGCCGCAGTCTCTATCTTCTTGGACTCTCAAGTATAAGCCCCTGATATTTTCAGCACGTGATGTCCATAGAGTTTGTAAGCAAAAATGTCAAGCTTCAAACTGCCTGACACAAAACTTTTCGTGCTACAGTCTTGAGCGTTAAATACACAATGAGAATTTCTCTCAGAATCCTTATTCAACCATTGCAGGACCTCAATCTCATGGTATGTAATCTTTAAAGAGCTTGCTGGAAGCTGCATGAAGCTTGGATGCTACCTTCGCGAAGTACTTTTGTTCAAGAAGTGTGGTGGGTTCCCTGTTTATAACCAAGTGTCTTATAAGATGGGTATATAAAAAATACAAAGCAGACATATGCCATCTTTAGAAAACCAAGGGGGGAGAAAGGTTGCTTGACAGGGAGACTATTGCGTCAGTCATTTTCAAGGTAAGCAACCGCAATCATAGATTAGGTTTAATACGTTACACACTCAACTGCATCTCCTCTTGATGCGTAAAATGAAATTGAGCAATATCTACAGGAAATGAGGAAAAGCAATCGAAGGAATTATTGGAAGGAAGGGTATGACCCAACTTTTAAGGAATCCGCAACAAAGGGCAGGGAGAAGAGTTAAGAAAAGTTAGCATGACTAAGCTGTAGGCATGAAACGAAGAAGGAGAGAGTGCAGGTACGTAACGAGTCGATAGATAGGTAGTCACGTCAAAACTTAGATAAAAGATAACACACAAGTACAAAGTACTTGTACCTAGACCTAGGACTAAGTGTCCTAGGTGTCACATAGGACTAAGTGTCCTATGTGGCCTAAAAGGCACTAGCACTATAAGTGCCTACACTTATGCCTACAAGGCACATACCATGGCCTATAGGGCATCACTAGAACCACCAAAAGATGGCCTACAAACCCCCCTCCATGGGATGGGCTGAAGTACTCTGGAAACGTCTCAAAATACCTGGTAGTTTCTGGTCATGGTGGCACATGTTCATCCAAAAGGATATAGCCACCTATGAATGTACAAGGAATGTCAGATCATGTAACAAATGGAACCAAGTGTAAAGCCTATCGGAAGACTTGAGCCAAGAAATACATGAATTGCCAAGCAAAAAACAATTGCCAGTATGTGACACTCTAGTGTCGGAACATCCTACCCAGTCACTATCCGTGTAAGCATGCATGGTAAGTGAACCCTGAACACCATAGAAGAGGGCTAAATCCTGAGAGCCTCTGAGATATCTGAAGACTCTCTTCACTGCCTGCCAATGCTGTGAACTGGGCATGTGCATGAATCTGCTGAGCTGAGATATTGCATACTACTGCAAGTCAAGTCTGGTGTGACATAAATAAATAAGGCATCCAACAGCCTGCTGATAAAGAGTGATATCACATGGTGGGCTCCCATCATGAGCTGAGAATTTGAAGCCAGGGTCCACTGGAGTAGAGATTGGCTTGCAATCCTCAAACTGAAAACAATCAAGGAGCTGTCCAATATACTTGGACTGAGACATCATGATACCCCCCTCAACATGAGTAGCACATAAGAGTATCTGTGTAGTCTTGAATCTGGAGAGAAAGATCGTCAATCTTGCGATCCCAAAACTGCTTCCCAGCGGGAAGCTACACCTCATAGGTGTGATCGCTAGATGTCATGAACAGCCCCAACTTTTGCACAAGTTTGTAATTCACAAAATTAGTGAGCTGCCTAGATGAAGGAGAATGTGAACTCGTTTGTTGCTCACTTCTCCATAAGCTTGGAAAAGGTCATGGGGGCCAAATAACGAATTATTAAAAGTGCAATTACATGAAATACGTGTCATCGAGGCTTGGTTAGCTCCCTTAGCTTTGTTTCCTTGGCCTACTTGGAGCTTCGGTGCATGTGCTTGCATTTGGTTCTTGCGCTTAGGACAATCGTTCCTTGTGTCGCCCCGCTCCTCACAAATAAAATAGCGTCCTCCTTTCTTTAACTCGAGGGTGTGTAGAAATGGCCTTTACCATTCTTTGCCTCAGTCAAGTTTTTCTTGGGGGCGTTGTCAATTGACTTTGACTCCCTTGTTCCAAAAGTTGATTGGAAGAACTTTCTCTTGTTCTTCCCACTCGTATCTGAAGTAGTGTTTCCCTTTGCGTTGGTCATGGTATCATCATATATGCACGCATAATTCATGGCCTCCTGCAAAGTGGTGCATTTATTGTTCTTGATATGAAGTTTATAGGAATCATGCAATCCGTCCACAAAGAATCCCAATAAAGTCACAGGGTCCATTTTTGTAGCTCTGGCTTGCAAATCTCAAAACTTATGGAGATAAACTTCAAAGGTCAAGTTCTGCTTGGACATATCGAGGGCTTTAAACTTTGCTACAATATCATAATCCATATGTTAAAAAGTGGCTGATATGGCATGCAAGTCTGGTACTGAAGCTAGAATTCTATTTGAGCATCTTTTCTTGATTGCTTTTGTCACTAGTTGATATCCTCTGGAACTATCCCTGATTGTGCATTCATGTCCATCAAAGATGACTCTTTAGTTATGTTTTGTCATTGTCAAATTGGCAAAAGGTTCTTACTAAAATTTGGAGTATAGAGTATATCTTGCAACAATCCTTTTGCACGAGTGAAATTTTTCATAGGGACTATGCCTTTCCCTTGAATTGTATTTGGTGTGCGATCTACTGTGTAGATAACATTCTTCAACCAGATCCCAACCAGCTTGGTGTCCCATATCACCAGGTGGTGCCTGAAGGCCTTGGGTTTGCTGCTGGGCCTTGGGCTATGCTAGGATGCAGGCGTGCGTCCACGACTCGATCCAAGAGCAGACCTTGCACTAGGGAACTAGACTTGCTCCCATCTGCTCATTGAAGACTGAACCTTTGGGTCCCCTTTATAGACTCAGGCTCAATGCGCCAAAAATAGCAGAGACCTCTATCTGGTTCGTACCCTTGCCACTCAACCCGAGAATCAAGCCTGTGTAGCCCTAAACCTCCCTAGGCTACCTGAGCTAGTCTTGTGTATTGGGCCCAGTACACATCAGATATCAATCCGTGCACGACAGGGATGCACTGGATGTGATGGGAGGTAATTCGTCAAGGACTTGCTCCAAAGGGCACAAAGGCATTTGATCATCTTAAGAGAAGCCAGATCCAAGGGAAGAGACCCATGGAGACTATCCTTAAAACAGCCCCTGATTCAAATAATGAACTTGAGCATGTGACTGATCCTAAGGGATTCATAACATCTGCTAGGAGGGTTCACTACATGTATGGAAAGAAAGCTAATAAAGCAAAAAATACTCCATATGGAGAAGTTCAGAAAAGTACCAGTCCTGAAATTGAAGTTTTATGTCAGAGATTTAAATGAGTGCAAGGGCTGGCTGCTGATCTCAGATCAGTTACTCACGTTTCAACAATGTGTTTGAACTGTGAAACCCACAGATTCTAAGGGGCAGTTACATCAGGTCAGTGACGTCAAGATAAAATAATCCTTTTGAAATTCAAATGGGAATCTGGTTCACCGAGTAAGCTGGAAGGATGGGTAAGCAAGCTGGATATTGTATCCAAAAGGGGATAAGCAAAAATCAGGTTTGTTGTTCTCCATCTTGAAGATTTCGCTCATACATGGTGGAGGTATCTACAGCAAGATGGTGTTGTAATTGATACTTGGGAAGCATCTAAAAGGGAAATGCTTCAAACTTTTATATCTCCCCTTGCCCGAGATCAATATATCTGCAAATGGTATGATTTCACTCGACAAGGAACAGTGAAGATTATATCAGACCATTCTAGAAATTAGTTTTGTTCATCCATGGTATTGATGACACAAGTAGAATGCTCAAATTTATTCATGGGCTACAACCAAGTAGTATTGTCTCAGATGTTGCAGCACAAAAGCCAATCACTCTCAACGAGGCTATGCAGCTGGCTGAATTGTATGAGCCCAAGTACAATGTGAAGGAGAAGAATTTGGGAATTGGCCACTTTGGCACTAAGCCTTCAACCAAAGTCAGCACTTCTGATGAAAGCAGTGTTGAGAGTTCACGCTCAACATCATGTGATCATGTGTGCATAGCCCTTATAGAGTGCTATAAAGGAAAGGGTTAGATCCCCTAACCCTAACCCTAAAAGGGTTTGTATATATTCTATCTTTTCAACTAAATCTAGTGTACAGCTAGTCATTTGTGGTATGCTCTCTAGCTGCGCCCTCTCTCCTCATCTCCACTCTTCTCCTCTCCCCTCTTCATATTTTGTCATGGTATCAGAGCTCCCTTGCCTTCCGCTGAGGCATTGTGATCCTTGAGAGTGCGAGAGAGATTGTGAGATTGAGAGTTCTCTTGAGTGATTGTGAGATCCTTCCCTTCTCTTCCGTTTAGAGAAAATTCTGTCCATCGGAAGAAGATTTCCGTCATTTGAGAGAGTACATTTGAGTGTTTCTTCTTGTGTAAGAGAGATCAGGAAAGTCTAAGGAGTGATCCCTACTCCTTCGAAAGATCCTTGTTTGAGATAGAGAGTGAAGGAGCCTCTGACTTCTAAAGCTATCGAAGAAAGGCTTCATCAACATAAGCCTTTGGCTCCTCCATGCCTGCAACTAAGCGACCAAAGGCGAGGCTAGCATGCATGCAAGCCACTAGCCTATAGCGGGCAACGGCCCAGCATCACAGTAAGTGAAGGCAACTATAGCTTATCCAATGCATAGTTAGGGGAAACGGGGAACGGAAACGTTTCGGGATTTCTGGGAGGGCTGAAACGGGGAAACACCACGTCAGCAAGGGAGGGGAGTAGATGATGATGGAGGGCTAAAGCAGGTTGTAGGAGAGAAAGGAGAGGAAAGGAGTGAATGGGGCTGAAGGAGGGCTGAAAAACCTTGAGGATGGAGAGAGTATGAGGCTGAAGGAGTGGAAGGAGCCTGGAGGCCAAAATTGAAAGCAAAAAGACAAAAAACGGGACTGGCGACGGATTTCGCGTGATTTTGGAGACCTAGCAGCCTGTGTTGTTTGAAATAGCATGTTTCAGGGCTCTGAAACGCGTTTCAGACTGGCTGAAACGTTTCAGCCAGCCGTTTTAGAGTCCTGAAACGTTTCAAACTCTGAAACGCGTTTCAGGAAACGGGGCTTCTCTGAAACGGCGTTTCAGGCCTGGCTGGGCTCTGAAACGCGTTTCAGCGTAACTGTGATCCAACGAGCTTATGCAAGCTACAACACTCACGGCTAGGCTACTCGACCTCTCCACAAAGCCAGCACCTTTTTTTCTTTTATTATGTCTGAAATACGTGATCTTCAAAAGATGATTTTTTGTGCAATATTTGATGATTCTGACATCGCTAGCGTGTTCGAAGCGGGCCAAAACTCCCAAATCGATCTTGGAGACACCGAAAACCAACGCCCGAAGGCTCCAGAAAGGGTAAAAATACTCGAAAGGGGAGATTTGCACAAAAATGCGATTTGGCCAGCTAGCAAATTCCCCCTTCTAGGCATTTTTTCTTTTTTGAGCCTCTGGGCATCGATTTTTGGTGTCTTCAGGGTTGATTTGGGGGTTTTGTAGGCTGCTCCAACAATGAATCACCAAGCAAAGCCAAGCTTTCCTCAGCCGACTGACGCTCCCATCAATAGCCATCGAATAGCAGCAAGGCCCGATCGGCTCAGTTAGGCCTGACCTTGTCCAGCAACGCAGCGCCAATGCCATCATTGACTACAGTAGCAATCTCCAGCCTCACGCTCTGAGCGGCTCCCTACTATAGCCGAACTTGTCAGCCTACTAACACACGCTCTAGCTGGACTTATCCTTCAACGAAGCTCGACTCCTGACGGGCTCTCAGCACCTCCATTGACGAAAGGAGCGCCTTCACAACCCACTACCTCAGCCTAGCTCTTCTACACGTGCTCCAAGGTTCCAGTAGCACTCACGGGTGCATGCTTCACAGAGTCTTAGCCCACAGTGACTGTCACCTCCTACAATGGCCCTTTGCGATGCTCCAAAGTCAGCGAATAGCACCGACGGACGGCCAACACCATACAGCGCATAGTGCCATAGTGCCAGCGAACCTGCCAGCCTGGATGGCCACTCCTCCAGCGACGGCTCACAGTAAGCGCCTCCTACATACGCAACCTCAAAGCCTCCATCACCAAGCTCCAGCACCAGCGCTGACTAGACGACTCCTACGAGCAACCACCTCATCAGCCTTTGCCAACAGCTCCCAACGCCCACGGCCCAGCTACTACAAGTCTTCAACTATGGCCTCCCGCGACCTCTGCAACACAGACTTTTGTAGCCCAGCAATTGTCTACGTGATCGCTCAGAAGCTCCTTGCATAGTCCCTGCAAAGCTCCATAGGCTGCGCCATCAACAGAGAGACGCCCGACGGCAACGAAATCTACACAGATTTCGATGAATCTTCAAAAGATTCCGGTTGCCCACGAAGCGACACGTGGCAGCTTCGTATCCTCACCAAAACCTCACCTTAAAAGGGTTGGGTAAGGTTGGTCAAGCCAACCCAGGTAAGGTTTAACCACACCACAGGGCTTGGTCAAGGACCAGCCACGTGGCACCCTTATCTCCTAGCGCCACTTCATCAAGGCAATCAGCTTGCCATGTCATCGACTGCCACGTCATCATCGACAACCACGTCAATAGTCCACGTCACCTTGTTGACATCATCATCAGTGCCACCTCAGCTGTCCAGTCAGCACTGACCTCTGCAGGCACACACAGTGCTCCATAGTAACTGCATGTGACCACTCCTGCCACCTCAGAACAGAGCTTCACTGGCACACCTCCTGCTAGGCACAGTGCCATATCATCACTGCATGTGACTCACAGTGACACATCATCATTGAGCACCATTTGCACTCCTTTTGCCCCTCCACTTAGATCAAGTCATATCTCTTGATCCAGGAAGAATTTGAGGGTGCTCCAAAAAGGAAAGTCGCTCGTTTTTTCGTGCTCTACGCGCTCGTAACATCACGCGTATATTTTGACAAAGTTACACTCACATTTTAGCCTCGCCGACAAAACCACTTCCTTCACGCACATTTGCCTCTACATCGATGCATCTGACCCAGCACTTAAAAAGAACAAAAGAAAAGGAATTATTTGTTGTTCTTTCATCGATCATCGATCGACGGTTGGTTTAGATCTAGATCAGAGTAGACTAGATCGCCATAGAGGGGACGCTTTGAATTTCCCCAAGTTGCCAATCTAAGCCATGCCAAAATTTTCGACTAGTACCTACTCGGAGTCAGTCCATACGCTCACATACAGTTTCACATCATTACATTACCTGAAACCTTACGTTCATCAGTTCAGTGAGAAGAACTTCAGAGTTCAGAGGCATTGCAGATTGATTCAGTGGGCAGATAGCATTTGATTTCACACACACATGCCACCATTGTAAAGCCTATTCGGCTATCTCACGGCATCGCGCACATCATTTCAGCCTTGTAAAGCCTCTTGGCTATTCCCGGCATCATTGCCACAAGCCTTGTAATACAGATTAGATTTTAGATATTGCAGTTCTATCTTCACCGACGGTACATAGTTTTCACTTGGCATATTCAATGTATTTGCAGTTGATTCATACAGAGATCTTCACGACACTTTTGAGTACATTTCTTGCACCATGTCGACTAGCAACCTCAATCTGGAGGCATCTGCTAAGTTAGACAACTCCAATTACGGTACATGGAAATACCGAATGGAGACCATTCTTGTACTTCAGGACAAATGGGAGTATGTGGATGGGTCTACACCTAGACCATTGGCCGATCTAGCTACCAATAGCTCTACTCCATTTGTTGTCACAGCACCAGCAACGGGATCTACATCGGGATCTACATCTACATAAACAGTTTCCCCACCAGTGGCAGATCCTGCCATTGCCCGAGCTCAAGCAGAATGGGATAAGAAAGACAAGTACCCCTATCACCTGATCAAGCAGAATGTGCAAGATGTCATGCTAGGACAGCTCAATACAGTCAAGACATCGAAAGAAGCATGGGATATGTTCGCAGCTCTCTACGAGTCCAGGAACACATCCAGGATTCTCACCCTGAGAAACCAGATCCACCAAAGTTTCCGCAACAGTAGTGAAACCGGTCATGCTTATGTACTCCGCATAAAAGACTACAACAATCAACTTGCAGCAGCAGAAGAGACTATGAACCCCGCAGAAATGGTTCAAGTCATTCTGAATGGACTAGGAGAGGGATACGAGAATCTAGTCCAGAGTATTGCCATCCAACGGCAAATTCCAACACTTGAAGAACTTCAATCAGTTCTACTTGGTGAAGAACTCAGGACTCAGGCCATTCAAGCACGTAAAGGTCATTCTAATGATCAAGCATTCACAGCTTTAGACAGAAGCAGAGGCAGAGGCAGAGGCAAAGGTAGATCATACCAGAAAAGTGGTCATCATCAACAAAATCAAAGTCAGAATCAGCAAAGAGGAAATCATTCCAACCGAGGAAGATTCCAAGGACGACGGAATGCATCCACCAATGTATCAAACATTCAGTGCAACTACTGTCACAAGTTTGGACACTATGAAAGAGATTGCCGCAAGAAGCAGTATGACCAAGGCGGTCAATCCAGTAGTAATTGAGAGAATTCTCGAGGTAGAGGAAATCATCGTGGTGGACATTCTAGTCACAGTCATTTTGCAAATGAACATGGAAATATGTTTCTTGCAAGCGAGGAATTGCATCAGACTGATACAGTGTACCTAGACACTGATTTCAATCCCAAAGAGGATTTCAGCTATCAAGTCGACCAAGTGGAACAGGATCCTTGGTACATCGACAGCGGTGCATCATCTCATATGACAAATCATCAGGAATGGTTCACAGAGATGAAACCATTAGAAGGATAGAAAAATGTCATCTACACAGCAAACAATACACCGAATCCAGTTCAAGCGACAGGTGTTATCCCTATGAACAATTTCACTGAGGATTAGTCAAAGATGTGCTCTATGTTCCGAAGCTCAGCAAGAACCTTTTGTCAGTAGGTCGAATGACGGAACACAATTACAAAGTCATCTTCGAAGGTGATGAATGCACTATCAGAGACAAATCCAAAAGATGTCAGCTAGTAGCAAAAGGTGTCAAGGAAGGATGCTTATACAGAATGCTAGCTACAGTACCAGATAAGCATGCCATGTCAGCTCAACCGCAACAGATGCCACTATCTGCAAAATGGCACAAGAGATATGGTCATGTCAATTTCAAGTACTTGTTAGATCTCAGGAATCAGAATATGGCAATTGGAATTCCGAAGCTACAGTTTCTTGGAAAGGTTTGCAAAGCATGCTGCTTTGGCAAACAAAAGCAAACCAACTTTGTCAGAAGTACCTCTCGTGCACGAGGTATTCTTGATTTGATACATACAGATGTATGGGGTTATGCCCAGACCTGCAGCATCAATGGTTCACTTTATTACTTGACCTTCATCGACGACTACAGCAGATATTGTTGGGTCTACTTTCTGAAAGAGAAATCTGAAGTGTTTTCTAGATTTCAAGAATTCAAAGCCATGGTAGAAAACCAAACAGACAGAAAGATCAAGGTCATGAGATCAAACAGAGGAGGTGAATACATGTCTTCAGCATTCATAAACTTTTGCAAAAATCACGGCATACAAAGACAATTCACATGTGCAGATACTCCTCAGCAGAATGCAAGAGCTGAAAGGAAGAATGGGACTTTAGTAGACAGTGCTCGAGCAATGCTTAGTGAAAAGCATCTTCCAAATCAGTATTGGGCAGAAGCAATAGCTACAGCTAACTACTTGCTTAATCGGCTTCCTACCGAACCGATACAAGGTATGACTCCTTATGAAGCATTCATTGGACACAAGTCACGCATTGGGCATCTCCGCATATTTGGTTGCATGGCATATGCCCACATACATGATGATCATCGCAGGAAATTGGATGCAAAGTCACGCAAATGCATCATGGTTGGCTACAGTGAAGAAAGCAAAGCATACAAATTGTATGATCCCATCAACCGCAAAGTCATTATCTCGACAGATGTAATTTTTTATGAGGAATCAGAATGGAAAACCTCACCTACACAGGAGATAGAAGCATCGACTTCACAGTCATCTACAGAACAGGTTGATGAAGAAGAGCAAGAATTGCCAGCAACACCCCAAGAAGAGCCACAGCAGCTCAGATAGTCTACTAGGGAAAGCAGACCTCTAGCCAGATTGACATATGCTCAAAAAGGCAAAGCAATTCAGATGGAAACCACCAACTATGCTCTTATAACTACCATACAAGCCAGAATGGCAAACTGCTATGAATGAAGAAATGGATGCTTTGTATAAGAATAATACTTAGGAATTATGCGACCTTCTACCAAGAAAGAAGGCCATAGCAAACAAATGGGTATACAAAGTGTAGTACAATCCAGATGGCAGTATTCAGAGATACAAAGCTAGACTAGTTGCAAAAGGATTTGCACAACAATATGGTTAAGACTATGATGAGACTTATGCTCCAATAGCAAAGATGGATTCCATACGGTTCTTGATATCACTAGTGACACTCAGCAAATGGAATGTGTATCAGCTCGATGTCAAGAATGCATTTCTCAATGGTTATCTAGACGAGGAAGTCTAGATGCAACTACCAGTAGGTAATGTTGAACCAGGAAAGGAGAATAAGGTTTGCCATCTCAAGAAAAGTCTCTACGGCTTAAAGCAAGCACCCCGAAGTTGGTACAGCACAATTGACAAGTATTTTGTTGATCTGGGATACATGAAATACAATTCAGATCATACTCTCTACTACAAAGTTTAAGGGGAAGACATTACTATTGCACTTTTATACGTAGATGATCTGATTGTGACAGGAAGCAAGGATAGCTTCATCACAAAATTGAAACAAGACTTATCTGCAGAGTTCGACATGAAAGATCTTGGACTTATGCACTATTGTCTTGGAATTGAGTTCTGGAGAGATTCAGATAGCACATTCATGAGTCAGCTCAAGTATGTTGACAGTCTCCTAAAGAAGTTTCATATGGCAGATTGCAAGATTGCAACCACTCCCATGGAATAGAGTTTGAAACTTACTAAAGATTCAGAAAATCCTACAGTCAATGATAGATACTACAGGCAGCTCATCGGATCGGATCTCTTATATATCTGACAATCACACGGCCAGATATTTGTTATGCAGTAAGCTCACTAGCATAGTTTATGGCAAATCCAAAACAGTCTCACTGGAATGCAGCCAAAAGAGTCTTGAGATACATCAGAGATACAAGACAGTTTGGGATAGAATATAGAGGAAGTCATCCACGGTTGCATGGATACTGTGATAGTCACTATGCTGGAGATCATGAGACCAGGAGATCGACACAGGGATATGCATTTTTCCTTGGTCAAGGTGCTATATCATGGTTGTCAAACAAACAGCCAACTGTTTCTTTGTCTTTGACTGAAGCAGAATATAGAGCACTCACTACAGGTGCATGTGAGGCTATATGGCTCAGAAGACTATTGTCGGAAACAGATTACTTTGATGAGTCAAAGCCAACAACAATATACTGTGATAATCAATCGGCTCAAGCATTGCTAAAAATCCAGTATATCACTCCAGGACAAAGCACATTGATGTCAAAGAGCACTTCATCAGAGAAAGAGTGTTACTTGGTGACATCACACTGCAGCATTGTGATAGCAATGAAAATGTTGCAGACATCTTTACCAAACCACTCGGTAAAGAGCTATTCGAGAAACACCGACTAGCTCTTGGTTTGACGTAGAGGAAGGACATTCCCATTAAAGGGGTGTGATGGAATGTAATGCTCAGTCCTTCTTCGATTCCCCAGAATCATCATCTTGAGGGAAGGCCTACTTCATGATGTTGATCTTGAGGGAAGGTGTTGAGAGTTCACGCTCAACATCATGTGATCATGGTGTGATGGAATGTAATGCTCAGTCCTTCTTCGATTCCCCAGAATCATCATCTTGAGAGAAGGCCTACTTCATGATGTTGATCTTGAGGGAAGGTGTTGAGAGTTCACGCTCAACATCATGTGATCATGTGTGCATAGCACCATCATGTGATCATATGTGCATAGCACTAACCTTATAGAGTGCTATAAAGGAA
Organism: Dipteris shenzhenensis; assembly: GCF_047967505.1. Taxonomy (NCBI): domain Eukaryota; kingdom Viridiplantae; phylum Streptophyta; class Polypodiopsida; order Gleicheniales; family Dipteridaceae; genus Dipteris; species Dipteris shenzhenensis. Next base: position 10,440,142 of record NC_141603.1, on the reverse strand, counting down.
AGGGTTAGGTCCCCTAACCCTAACCCTAAAAGGGTTTGTATATATTCTATATTTTCAACTAAATCTAGTGTACAGTTAGTCATTTGTGGTGTGCTCTCTAGCTGTGCCCTCTCTCCTCATCTCCACTCTTCTCCTCTCCCCTCTTCATATTTTGTCAAGCAGGCCACCCATATCGTCCACCACCTCGTCTGTTCCTAGGTATCCTACTGTATTTGGCAGTAATATGGGCCATACAAAGACCTATAAGAATGAGGATGCAAAGGTATCATGTAAGTCTCCCTCCAAGGATGACTCGAGTGATAAGAAAGAAAAGATGATTAAGCAATTATCTCGGGCCCTCATTGATGAGAGGAAAAGACATTAATGTGCTATCTATGTGGTGACAGTGGACTCCGGAACATCATAGTGTATGCAGGCCAGCATGATCCTAGAGATTGATTATGAACCAGCCTCTCATGACCCAGTAGCAGGTTCGGAATTCCATGATTGTGAGAATGATGGCAAGATGGTGATGATGTCCCTCATCCATCCAAAAAAGAGACCTCATTTCCACTTGACAAGGGTGGTTCTACCTTGGGAAACTCCATGATTAATGGAGACTACCAATCAAAGTGCCAGAGAACCTGCTAACAATGAGTTGTTGATGAATATTTGTGCCTTGGCAGAGATTCTGAGGGTAATTCAAGTGCTAAGGATGATGAGATTTTCTAAGACACTCAATCAGTTCTGTACATTATCTCTTCAGAGGCTATAATGGGCTCTAAAAGTGCTCCAACTCACAGGTTGAAGGGGGTTATTAATGGCAAACCTGTCCATATATTGGTGGATAGTGGGAGTACCCATAACTTCATCAATTCCAAGACTATTCAAGCAGTGAGACTGCACCCATAACATTGGATCACGGACTTGAAGTAGAGGTAACCAGTGGTGAGCACTCCATCAATAAACGAATCACATTGATGAGCTTCAAAACAGTTATAGCAATGGGTTGATAGTGGAGGATAAAGGTATGCAGGAGTTGCTGCAGCAAGTAACAGATGGTTTTGCTGATCTTCCTCATCACCTACCTGCCAAGAGGGATATTGACCCCACAACTATCCTTGGGCCTGGATCAGAACTAGTGAATAAAGCACCCAATAGGCTTTCAAGGGCTGAAAGAGAGGAGATGGCAAGACAAATCAAGGAGCTCTTGGACAGAGAATTCAACACTCACAGCCAATTCCATTTTGCTTCCCCCACTCTCTTGGCCAAGAAGAAAGACAGGTCCTATAGGATGTGGGTCAAGTGTGTAAGAATGGCCACGCCCTCAAAATACCACTCAGTTAAGGGGTGTCCTTGGGCTTCCCTCTTTCTATAGGAGGTTCATCAAACACTTTACTAAAATTGCAGCACCTCTTACTGACCAACTCAAAACCTCTTACTGACCAACTTAAAAAATAGAGGCCTTGTCCTGGACAACAATTGCAGAAAAGGGTCTTCAAGACTTGATGGATGCTTTTGACTTCAGCTCCTATCCTTGTATGTCCAGATTTCTCTCAGCCATTTACTATTGAGGCCGATGCTAATGGTAGAGGCATTGGGGCTACGGTGAAACAAGGACATGGTGTGATAGCCTATGAGAGTCGTAAGTTAGATGACAAGAAGATAAGCCACCACATATATGACCAAGAGATGCTAGCAATCTTGCATGCTATCAAGAAATGACATCATTACATATATGGGAGTCATTTTAAGGCAAAGACTGACAATAGAACTCCCAGATATTTCCTATCCCAGTCTGATTTATCGAGAAGGTGACTTTCCACTGTGCAGAACTATGAATTTGACATTTTGAATACAAGGTGGGGATGCACTCTCTAGAATGTGGGCATGGACTTAATCTTCTATAACTGAAATTTGCAAAGATAAGATCCATGGAATTCAAGAGGAATACCTTGCAGATCCAGTCGTTGCAACTTTATTTCTGGACCTGCAGGACCCCAGTTGCCTTGATGGGCTGATATGGTACCATTATAGAAATTTCTGTTGAAAATTCAATGTTTAAGCTGCGGGTGTTGCAGGAGCGTCATTCTTGTCCCTTGACCGGTCATATAGGGCTGTTCAAGACGTATAAGAGAACAAAGAAATGTTTCTATTGAAGGGACTTTGGAAAGATGTGTACAATTAAGTGAAAAGCTGCAAGCGTTGTTAGCAGAACTGAGAACTGAACCTTAGCCCAGCTGGTCTACTCCAACCTCTACCGATTCCAGAGAGGAAATGGACACAAAATTCCATGGATTTTATTACAGGGTTGCCTGTGATTGCTAGAGGCTGAAACAGTATTTATGTTGTGGTTGACAGGCTTACTAAGGCTGCTCATTCATACCCACCAAAACTCCTCCATGATTGCTTCCCAATTTATGGAATATGTATTCAAATTGAATGGACTGCCGCAAGAGATTGTAAGTGATCATGATGCCAACTTCATGGGACATTTCTGGCATGAATTGTTCAGGGACAGCCAGGCCTTTTATAGAATTAGGGTGGGCTGTTTTACAATGTGTATCTGGGGAGAGTGCCAGGTGGCATCACCTACCTAGCCTGATTACAACACTAGAGCCAATTAACTAGCCAACTAAACTAGCCACTTTGTTACAGCTATAAGGGGACAAGATGGGATAGAGTTGCAAAAGGGAAGAGAGAGAGAGAGAGAGAGAGAGGAAAGGAGAGTTTGAGAGGGAGAAGGAGATTTGGACTTTTAGGCTGAAGGGGGAGCAGGGAACTTGATGTAGATTGGGAGGATAAGATGTCAAATCAATTGCTAGGTACAAGTGACTGGAGTGAGGTTATATAGTTCCCACCACATCCTCCTTTTTAGCCTTATCTATTGCTAACTGACCCCTAGTGCTAACCCCACTAACTTAGCGTATTTTTCCCTTATTTTTTCCTCTCAGCAATCCCTTTTTAAAGAATATTGCCCTCAATTTACATGTGGTGTCTGTTCTCATCAGGAGCCTCTAAGGCAGCAAATGGTGCTCATCAATTGTCAAGAGCTGGGGGGTGCTCCTGCTCTGGTTGCCACGATTTTTCATCTTCAAGCAGTTCCTTCCATGCTCATCATAGATGGAAGCTCAGAAAGACTTGCATGTTTTGACCCACATGTGGATTTAGTGGTGAAACATGAAACACGTCGTGGATTTTTAAAGTTGCTGGTAGCTCAAACTGATATGCCACGTTTTGGGGTCATAATAGCTATGGGTGAGCTTGGTATTGCTGTCACCCTTCAAGGAGGCATATTTGTTCTTGTGGAGTCACAAGAACACAAAATCTCCGTCTTAAACTCCAATACTATACTCATTTGCATACTTCTTTGGCAGCCTTTTTCTCAAATTGCAAAAGAGCATCCATCTTTTCCGGATCATCTTGAGGTTGCTGTTTTTCCACTCCCAAACAGGCTCATCCCTATAACAGTGGGAGTGGCCATTGTACCCAACCTTGCATCCATAGATGCGTCAAACAGGCTCATCCTTATAACCACGTGGGTGGCTATTGACTGGGCTACCCAACTTGGGTCGCCCATAGGATTGGTCATATAGATTTGCTCAACTAGAAGCTTCCCCAGGACGTAAGTCTGCGTGGTAAGGTCTAGGAAGCTCTGTTAATTAAAGTCAAATGTGTGCCTGGCATCAGCCATAAAACTAAGCATTCGGGCTTCATGGCGTCCTGCTGATAGTGGCATGGCAAACTCATTCTCATACTGGTCCTCCTAAACTATGGGCTGCTTGCGTCGTGACAAGGAAAATGGCCATTTTGTTAATTATAGGGATTAGAACATTATTACAATGATGCACCAATCTAATGGTGCGACATGTATTTGTATTTATGATGGACACCAACCGAATTATTATGGCAGTGGATCATTTCAGTAGATAGGGCCCATCAAGCTGGAGCCACTGCTTCAAACAGCATCAAATTTGGACATGTAACACTATTTTATTAATAAAGATGTGCACCCACGTGTCTAGGTCCTAGGGGTAACAGAAAAGGGAAGGGTCCATTAGAGTGCATTGAATGGTAGATGCATGGGTCATAGGCAAATGATAGGTCTAAATGGGAAGATGGAACTTGAGTGATCTCAAGAGACATTAATGAAGAGGTATCCCCTTCATTGTTTATCTCAGTAGCATTCTTTCTATCACCTTGCATACATCCGCCATCTCTCTCCCACCTTGCATATAGGTCAAAACAGAAACAAGTACTCTCACAAGGGTGCTCTTCCCCCATCGGAGGGCCCAATCAGCGTCAAAATTCTGCATGCATTGCACACATTTGCATCCGTTAAGTCTGGCACTTCACACTTATCTTGGAGGGCTGGGCTAATTGCTTGACCAATCTGGCCAACCTGCTAGATGATCTGCTGAGGTGCTTACGGCTAAGCATGATCCATGCTTTGAAACACGTTGGTTGCATCCATAAATTAAGCCTGCATTTCTGCAAGAGTGTATGAGGTAGGACAGGCATACATACGCATGCCATTATCGGGTGATCCTGCAGTGTTAGCTTATCGCTCAAATTGATCTGCCTCCATCCTGCTTGTCACTAATGGGCATATGCCCAAGTCGGGCAAGAGTGCCTAGTGTTTGTGTGAAATGAAGCCCAAATTAATTGCGAGGGAGCTTACGGTGCCCACCAAAGATGTAACCTCAATGGAGAAGAAAAAGGGTGATCCTGTTAGGATGCTTAAGACACCTAAGGGCTGATAAGACACTCGAGGATACCTACACATAACTAAGGACTTAGAATGATTTGTTAGGACATGTAGGTTTGGGTAGCGAGGACATATAAGCTTAAGCGTAAAGAACCTTAGGTAAATCAGCTGGGCAACAATCGGCAAACAAGAAGGCATGGGTGGTGGTGGAGATGGGTACAAGGAGCATCGTGTGTAGTGCTGATGGCATGCCGATGGCTTTATGACGAGTTTCAAGGCTCGGCGTGGAGCGGCTGGTGACGCCTTGCTTGCTGGTAATGAGCAGAAGGGGGGTGGTCAGCCAATGTCAAAGAATAGAGGGAGAGGGGCTGAGAAGTGGCTGATGTTAAAGAGGCGCCTCGTCCGTTTTTGAATGGTTGCTGTGATGGGAGGTTGCTGGATGGGTTGTTGATGGGCTGAACAAAAGTGGGCTTGTTTGCCGCATTTGTATAACTTGTGTTGCTGCTGGTCGCTGCATGTCTCTGCTTTGGTTTCGTTGCAGCTGAATGGGAGCTTTTTGTTCACGCTTGATTTCCCCTTGCTGAATGTTTGCCCATACGATGGTAGACATGAAGGTCTCAGGCGCAAGTAGGATCTTGAGGACATGAAAGGGAAAGGAGAAGGGGAATGAATCTGTACATAAGCCCAATTCAATAGAGTAGTGGAAAGGAAGCTAGAGTTAGGTAAGTGAGATATGGGGGGAGGGAGAGGGAGAGATGAAGGTTGAGACTGAAGGGGATCAGGGAGCTCAATGTAGATTAGAGGATAAGAAGCAAATTGCCTAGCTAATGAGAGGGGTAGGGCTTATACATCCTCCCTTTTTAGCCCCCTCTTGCTCACTGACAGGTGACCCCTATTACTTGCCCCACTAATTTAGCTTATTTTCCCATTACATACACAGCATTACACCGACCAAATCTTTATGTTCATCAGATAAACATACAGGCTGGCTGCTATGATAAACATGTTGCCATTCAACAACAAAACCTTAGTGATTAGTCACATGGCATGAGTGACTTTGAATCAATGCTCCACCCTGCAGACAAACAATTTCGGATGTGCACCATGGAACATTAGTTTTTCAAAAGGAAGTTGGAAGTTATATCCCTATGAAATCTTCCTTCGAAACCAGAACTTCTTGACTCTTGCCCTTCTCCTTTTGCAGTCCCATAAAAGCTGGGTCATCCTCTCATTGTCTTGCGATTCTGTCTATTTCTCATGGCTTGGATCTACAATCCAAGCTTAGTCAAGCTAACTTTTCTTAACTCTTCTCCCTGCCCTTTGTTGTGGATTCCTTAAAAGTTGGGTCATACCCTTCCTTCCAATAATTCCTTCGATTGCTTTTCCTCATTTCCTGCAGATATTGCTCAATTTCATTTTACGCATCAAGAGGAGATGCAGTTGAGTGTGTAACGTATTAAACCTAATCTATGATTGTGGTTGCTTACCTTGAAAATGACTGACGCAATAGTCTCCCTGTCAAGCAACCTATCTCCCCCCTTGGTTTTCTAAAGACGGCATACGTCTGCTTTGTATTTTTTATGTACCCATCTTATAAGACACTTGGTTGTAAACAGGGAACCCACCACGCTTCTTGAACAAAAGTACTTCGCAAAGGTAGCATCCAAGATTCATGCAACTTCCAGGAACCCACCACGCTTCTTGAACAAAAGTACTTCACGAAGGTAGCATCCAAGCTTCTGTCTATTTCTCATGGCTTGGATCTACAATCCAAGCTTATGTAGGCCATCTTCTGGTGGTTCTAGTGATGCCCTATAGGCCATGGTATGTGCCTTGTAGGCATAAGGCCACATAGGACACTTAGTCCTATGTGACACCTAGGACACTTAGTCCTAGGTCTAGGTACAAGTACTTTGTACTTGTGTGTTATCTTTTATCTAAGTTTTGACATGACTACCTATCTATCGACTCATTACGTACCTGCACTCTCTCCTTCTTCGTTTCGTGCCCACAGTGGTATCAGAGCACGTATTGCTCTTGTCTTCCAGCTCTCCTCAGCCCCCGAGTCCTCCATTGCTCATTGGGAGACTGTTGCCCTGCTGGTCGTCACATTTCCAGCCTGTTCGAGGCTCTTCAGCTACAGTCCAAGATTCAAGTGTCCAGCTTCCACAACCTCTTACAGATCCCTTCAAAGGTGTAACTGCATTCCCTTCCGTACAGTCGTACATAGGCGTACGGAAGGTCTGGTACCCATCGCCGTACCTTCAATGCTGTCCCGTACTGCCTACAGTATATGCGCCATACAGCCCGTACGTGAGCAGACGTGCATCGCCGTACCTTCAGTGCTGTCCCGTACTGCCTACAGTATCTGCGCCGTACAGCCTGTACGTGAGCAGACGTGCATCAATGTGCGTTGTACCGTACACTGCGTCGTACTTCATCTATACATCGTGCATATTCCGTACATGTACTTCCGTACGTCGTACCATACACAGCATCGTACCTTCAGTGGTATCACCGTACAGATCAACAGTACAGCCACCGTACTTTCATACCTTCAGTGGTATCAACTGCAGATTAGCCGTCAACTTCTTGTGAAATTTGGGGCTTTTGCAGGACATTGGCAAATTTGGGGCTTTTAGTTCTTTTCACCTCCTTTGATTGCAATTTCTTGCAAGAATATTGGAGTTTTGGAATTTGTTCTGCAATTTCTTGTTTAGATTGCAATACATTGGGTCAGATTGCAGGACATTAAGTTACATTTGTAGGACATTGAGTCAGATTTGCATACATTGGGTCACATTTGCAAAAATTTCAGCAAAATTTCGGGCTTTTCTGAATTTACCCTCTTTTTGGCCTATTTGCCCTCAATACATTTGGGGCTTTTGCCAAATTTGCTGTTTTTGTAGTGAACATTGCCTGTCACAGTCACATTTGGGTCAGATCTGCATTTGCCCTTTGATTTGGGTCTGAAATTTGCAGATATTTCCTGTCATTTTTGGGACAACCAGTTTTTTGCAGTGATAGCCTTGAGGCTTTTGGGTTTTCAGGTCTTTTTCAGGTTATCACAGTTGCTATGGCTGGGAACAATCAAGATTTATTTGAAGTTCTTCGTGAAGATGATAAATTGGATGGCACCAACTATCCGATGTGGTCTTATCTCATGAAACATATTCTTGTTGCAAAGCATTTGTGTAATATTGTTTCTGGGGCTGATCTGAGGCCAGCCAATGCTTCAGTGGTTGTTTCTACTGCTGGTCCTTGTGCAGGGGGTACTCCTCCTGATGCCTCTTCCTCTAGCACTCCTGCTGCTGCTCTTCCAACTCAAGAACAGTCAAGATGGGATGCAAGAGATGCAAATGCACATTCATGCATTGCTTTATCATGCAAGAGAATCATTATTCCACACATCCGGTCTTGCAGGATAGCAAAGGATGCTTGGGATAAATTGGCTTCTCTCTATCAGATTCGCAATGAAGCTCGTGTTACATATTTGAGAAGGCAATTACAGGAAGTGAATATGAATGAAGGTGAGTCAATGGATGCATATTTGACAAAGGTCAAGGACCTCATGGAACAGCTTGCCAACATTCATGAGGTGGTGCCAAATTCACAACTTGTCAGTACCACATTGAATGGACTGCCAGATACATATCAAGGGTTTGCTACAACCCTTCAATTAGTGGCCATGGGCAATCCAGACCACTATTCTTTTGACCAGCTAGTTACTTTGCTTTTGCAGGAAGAGCAAAGTAGAGCTAATAGACAAACCATTATTCCTGATCATGCATTTGCTTCACAGCAGACAGGAAGAGGCAAGGCTTCCAAGCCTATGGGCAAGCCAAAATCTGCGCATAGCGGCTGCAATTCCTCTACGCATAGCAACTGCAATTCCTCCCATGCATCTAAAAATACAGTAGATAAGGGAAAGAAGAAAAGATGCAACTATTGTCGCAAGCCTGGACATGACAACAAGAATGCAGGAAGCGCATTGCTTCGGAGAAAAAGAAAGCAGGATTGACAGTTAATGCCTCACATGCTATTGAATCCCATGAGCCAGTAGATGCTTCACATGCACATGCTCTTCAGGATGATTGGGCATGGGCTGTCCATTGCTCATTTGATCCCTCCAAATCTGATGCACTCTTTACTGCTAATGATGCTCAGTCCTGGTACTTTGATAGTGGTGCTTCCAAGCATGTCACATCTTGCAGACAGTTGTTTCATTCTCTAGCTGGATGCACCTCGAGGGGGGACTGTTACATGTGCTAATAATGCTTCATATGTTGTAAAAGGAGTTGGAGATGTGCAGCTCACATCCATTTCTAGCCATCCTCTCACTCTGACAAATGTTCTCTTTGTGCCTGGCATTGAAGTGAACTACACTTGGAACATGTGGACTTGCTGATTGGAATAGAGTGGTTTAAAATCCACGATAATTCAAATCGGATGTAAAGATCATACTCTCTCTTTTGGATAAGGACACCCAAGTTTGTCTTAATGTGATGATATTCCCTCTTCTCAAGGACCTATTGTATCTGTGATGCAGCTTCAGAATATATTAAACACTTGATTTAAGCGTGTTTGAACACCGAGAATTGAGAACGTTGTTGGATGATTTCCTTTATGTATTCCATGCACAATTGCCGAAAGGTTTACCTACAAAAAGGACAGTAGATCATCACATAGATTTAGTACATGGGGCTCAACCTATTAGTATTCCACCCTGTAGGATGAGCCAACTTAAGGAGGATGAGTTAGCTTCATAGCTTCAAGATTATCTAAACATGGTTTATATCTGCCCAAGTAAATCACCCTGGGATACACCTGTACTTTTAAGAAAGAAGAAAGATGGTTCATTGAGGATGTGTGTAGACTATAAATGGTTAAATAAAGTGACAATTAGGAATAAATATCATCTTCCTCATCGGATGATTTGATAGACCGGTTGGCTGGAGCAAAGTATTTCACTAAGATTGATTTGCATATGGGTTACCACCAAATCCATATCCATGCAAAGCACATAGATAGAACCGCTTTTCGTACTATGTGGTCACTATGAATTTCTTGTATTACCTTTTGGGTTGACCAATGCTCCTGCTACCTTCCAACAAATGATGAACGATTTGTTCCAAGATTATTTGGGCAATTCGTTGTAGTGTTCTTAGATGACATCTTGATATATAGCCAATCATTAGAGGATCACACTGGACACCTCAGGATTGTCTTAGTTCTATTAAGATAGCATAAGCTATATGCCAAGGTGAGTAGATGTGACTTCTTCATGAAGGAGATAATTTACTTAGGACACAAGGTTCCTTCAGAAGGTATCAGCATTGATCTAGATTGCATTCAAAAGGTTTTGGAATGGCCCATACGTCAAACAGTGAAACAACTTCATTCTTTCCTAGGATTTACGGTCTTTCTAAGAATGTCTGTATGTGATTCTCGCAAATCACAATACCCTTGACCAGCATGTTGAAAGGTTGTGCACGCAGGTCTAACCAACCTAGAACTTGGAATGAGGAAATGAACAAGGCTTTTGACACCTTGAAATAGAGTATCGAGGAAGCACCTGTTCGTGCATTGCCAGATCCTTCCCGGCCTTGTGTTTTAGAGGCCGATGCGAGTGACTTTGTGATTGGGGCAGCTTTATTCCAAGAGGGCAAACCTGTGGCTTTTGAAAGTAAAAAGCTAGATGACACTCAATATTGTTGGCCCACACTAGAAAAAGACCTGTATGCAATTGTGTAAATCTAAAGGTTTCGAGACACTACTTGTATGGCTCAAATTTTCTTGTATTGATTGATCATCCGTCAATAAAGTATGTGTGTGATGGGTCAAAATTTTGGGGAAGAAAGGCTAGATGGGCAGAGTTAATGCAAGATTTTGATTTTGAAATATGTTATCGAAAGGGTTCCTTGAATACTATTGGCAGATGCCTTAAGTCGGGTCATGTTCGTAAATGCTGTCATTTACATAAATATCCTCATACCTATTTCAATCCTTGAGAGGGCTCTTCGCAACTGATAGTCATTTCAGTTCTTATTGGCAGAAGGTCCAGGATGAGAGCTCCATGATTGACCAAAACTCAGGGATTGTGCTACCTACGGTACAGGCGGCAAGAGGTCATTGGATGATTAGGAATGGTTTACTATTCCGGAATGAAAAGATATGTATGCCAGATGTGTCGCATCTTCGATCCAAGTTTCTCTAGGAGTGACATGATGCTCCAGCACAGGACATCCAGGCATCCATAGGACTCGGTCTCTTGTGAAACATACATTTTATTGGCCTAAGATGTGTGCATTTATTGAAGCTATGTAGTAGGTTGCCGTGTTTGTCAGGTTACTAAGGCCGAACATCTTAGAGGTGTGGGTTTATTACAACCATTGCAAACCCCGGGTAATAAATGGCAAAATATTTCCATGGACTTTATTACTGGTTTGCCTAGAACACACAAGGGTCATGACTCCATTTGAGTCATAGTTGATTGTCTGACAAAAATGGCTAGACTTTTACCTACTAGATCGACCATATCAGCTATTCAATTGGCTCACGAGTTTGTGGACCAATTGCTTAAGCTATATAGTTTGCCTTCAGACATAGTCAGTGACCGGGACTCTTAAGTTTACAAGTAGCTTTTGGACACTTGTTTTTGAGAAGTTGGAAACTACTCTCAATATGAGTTCCGCAAATCATGCACAATCCGATGGCAATACAAAGAAGCTTAACGAGTTGGTTGAAGATATGCTTCGTGCATATGTTTCAAAGAGACAATCTTCATGGAAAGACTATCTCTCCATGATAGAATTTGCTTACAACAGTGCAAAGCATTCAAGTACAGGTTACAATCCTTTTATGCTTATGTACAGGTTTCAACCTAAGTCACCAGTTATGGTTGGGTTCAAGGGAGTAAACAATGATGCTGCAAAGACATTCTTGCAAGACATGCAAGAAATGTTGCAGTTTGTCAAGGAGTCTATTAGAAGTGTCCAGGATCGAGATAGATTTTATGCTAATAGACATCGTTCACCCAGAGAGTACTCTGATGGAATGATGGTATATTTACGTATTCCCAAGGAATCCAAGAGTTTAAGTACTAGACTGGTTCTGGAATTATCCCCCAAATATTGTGGTTCATTCAAGATTATTAAATGAATTGGACCAGTTGCATATAAACTAGAATTGCCTCCTAATGTTAAAAAACATCCACTTTTTCATGTCAGTTGACTGAAAGAGTTACTGGGTGCTGATGATCAGCTTGTTTCTCCTCAAGAAATAATAGAAGTTACTGATTTGACTTTTATTCCACACGAACCTGAGAGTATTCTTGAATTTCGTGAAAGACAGATAAGGAATTGAACTATCACGGAATACAAGATCAAGTGGAAGGATCATGTTGAGGAGGATGCAACATGGGAGACATTACCTAACTTCCAGAGAACATTTCCGGGTTTTCTTATGAACTCGAGCGAGAGGAGGGGAAGTATGTCATGTGCACGGATTGGTATCTGATGTGTACGGGGGTACACAAAACTAGCTCAGGTAGCTTGGGGAGGCTAAGGGCTAGGCGGTCGGGTTGAGTGGCAAGGGTACGAACCAGATAGAGGTCTCCACTATTTTTGGCGCATTGGGCCCGAGTCTATAAAGAGGGCCCAGAGGTTCAATCTTCAGTTTGAGCGGATGGGAGCAAGTCTAGTTCCCTAGTGCAAGGTCTGATCCTGGATCGAGTCACGGATGCGCGCTTGCATCCTAGCGTAGCCCAAGGCCCAACAGCAGATCCAAGGCCTTCAAGCACCACCTGGTGGTATCGGACACCAGGCTGGTTGGGAGTTCGTGCCAGTAGCTCGGCTCGTGGCTCAGAGGGGACAGCTCATGATTCGAGATCATGTCTCATAGATGTCGTGGTTGGGTGGTGAGCAGCCTGCTCAGTTCTTGTGTTGCTTGCAGGTCAGGGATCTCAGGAGTGCTAAGGTCGTGTCAATTCCAGATAAAATTATTTGATTCAGAAACCATGTACTCAGAAATAAATCATACATGGTACTACATCAAGTGGAGGGCCCTCTAGATGATGAATGTTCTTGGCAGCCATCATCCATTTTGGAGCAACATCCCCACCAACCCACCCTGATGCAATACTTCGGAGGCTATAGCATCATCATTGCTGCATGGAGATGATCCAGTTCCATCTATCCTTGTCACTGTTTTCCCTTTACTGTTCCAGTGACTTCTCAGAATTTGAGCACAAATTCTTTTTGGTGGGGAGGACTGTAAGAAAGGGGCTAGTTTAGTTGGCTAGTTACTTGGCTTTATAATTAGTGCTATGTAGTCTAAGCTAAGTAGGTGATGCCACGTGGAAATTTTGTGGTATTATCCCACATACACAGTTGTAAAGCTCCCCACCTTAATTCTATAAAAGGCCTGGCTGTCCCAATTGTATCACCATATCTTACATTCTATCACCATCCTCTTCATAAAATTGGATTGTACAGCAGAGCTCATTGTAAGCTGGAAATTCAAAAAAAATTAACCTTTACTGTCCTTGTGCAGCCCATCACAAGTTCCTGTGGTAGGTCCAGCCCATGACTTTACACTCTCCCCATGACTGAAAGATACTGCTACTCCAGATATTCATCGCATACATCAGAAAGCAAACTCGCATGCCTCAGCTTGTGTTCGGCCTGCACATAGTCATGTTTGCACTTAAATCTTGGGAATAGACTAGTCTACGAGCTAGTGCGGGCTGATTCGACAAAAAGCAATTTATACAGAAGCCAACTTGCTTTTGGGGAGGTATATATCTTCCTGTATAGCACAAATGGGAGATTGTAGCTTTTGCGTTTGGCAGTAGAACATAGTCATGTTTGTGCTTAAAATTCTTGGAACTTTCAGCTTTGTAGTGCAGGAATTAAAAAGGACAAACCTTCAGCCTCAGCTTGTATCCCAGGAAGCTGACACATTTCTAGGCTTGCATCCAACTTGTATAAAGTGCAAACCTCAAAGAAAGGCTTGTAGATATTCAGCCCATACATCAGAAAGCAAACTCTCATGCCTCAGCTTGTGTTCAGCCTGCACATAGTCATGTTTGCACTTGAATCTTGGAATAGACTAGTCTACAAGCTACCGCGGGCTGATTCGACAAAAAGCAATTTATACAGAAGCCAACTTGCTTTTGGGGAGGTATTTATCTTCTTGTATAGCACAAATGGGAGATCCAGTTGTAGCTTTTGCGTTCGGCAATAGAACATAGTCATGTTTGTGCTTAAATTTCTTGGAATAGGCCCAGTCTACAAGCTAGCGTGGGCCATTTTGCCAAAAAAAAGAGACATACATAGAAGTCAATTTACTTTTTGGGATAGCTCCAAAGCCCTTACATGGCATCTCCACCAAAAACGACAGAAAGAAAGAAAGTTTATTAAAGTCTTCGGAAGACCGATGGGTCTATGAGACTGTGAAATCCTGATACAACAAGCTATGGTAGTGGAGCTACTAAACGAGTATCCATACCAATGCAAAATGCATACCTGTGCAAAATGCAAAAATGCAAAATGGCAGTATTAAGTCCTAAGTACAACATAGTCATGTTGATGGTCGACTATATATCAATCTCAGCATCATCATCATCATCGACAACAGTAAGATATCAGGATGGATGAGGCAGTGGAGGCATGAAGTCGGCAATAGAGTGTTGTCGGCCACTCAGAGATGCAGTCCTGGCACGTCTCCTGGTCATAGCTCTGCGTCTGACCAGGGCTACTGTGACCCCCGTCGGTCAGGCTCCGACTCTAAACAAGGAGGGGATGTCTCCAAGTGTGATCTGTGTGTTGACCCTCTGTCTGAGTTTTCGGGTCACAGGCTCCGAGTCACGATCATGTTGATGCCTCGTCTCGTGGGGATCCATGTGATCTAGCTGAAAGAACTCGGTGATAGAGCTTTGAGAGGGATCAGTCGAGGAAGAATTCTGCTCATGTATCAGTGCTCGGAGTATCCTCTTGCGGTGTCTAAGTGCCTCATGAATGAAACCTGCCAAACACCGCTGGTCTGGGTAGGAGAGGGAACGGGCCAAAATCCCATAACTATCCCTGAAGAGGTAGTGGAAACGCCCTTGGATCTCATAGTGCACAGGACATCCCTCTATCTCAACCTCCTACATGTCACATATTGTGCATATGTGCCTCTCCCTGGGTAGTCACTCTGCTCTGCCGCTCTCGATGCGAAGTTTGTGTGAAGAGACCCGGAACTGCCCAAGAGAGATCCTCAGCGAGGGGTAGGTGAATCTGCGTGTATCCTGGTGGGTCAATGAAACCCTCCGCTGTGATATGTAAGAAGTGATCTCTGTAGAAGCTAAGCTTCACTGGGAGTTCACCCGGTCCCAACCAGGTCCAAACTGTGTGTAGCTGTAGTAGATCCTCAAGGGATAACCTGGTTGACCTCATGTGATAGGAGGGGAGAAAACGGAGCATCTATGCTGTACTAGAAGGAAGGTAGTCTATCCATGTGGAGCCCCAATCGCTCAAACCATCTCTCTGTATGTGCATACCAGCACCTCTCGTCTCCTCCTGTTGCAAGTGCCATAGAAGAGGATAGAGCTATCCATGGTAGCCTGCTATGCCCCGAGGTGTAATCCCTATATTCCCTAACTCGATACAGATACGTGATGACCTGAAATGCAGCATCTAGCTGTAAAGGGGGTGACCCAAAGTCAGCGTGAATGATCTGGTAAGGAACAAATGGCTTATCACGAATCATCCATGATAACATGAGAACCTGTAGCCGCTCCACACGGGCCCACTCTGTATTCGACAAGTTTGGCCCCCAACAAGGGCTGCCATACATCCGGAGTCAAAAAGCAACCCCTTGGTGCATGGATCCTGAAAGTGCGAGCGGAAGCACTCCCTCTCTAGTCTGGCCAATGAAGCATACCCTCTGCTCAAGCGTGCCTGCATCGCGGGTCTCATAGTGAAGCTGGGTCCGAAGAAGATAACCCCAAGATAAGTGTATGATGAAACTATCTCAACAGGTGACCCCTCAAATGTGAACTGTTCCTGACGCATGATGGCTCGAGATGTATTGAAGATCATGACCTTGGTTTTACCCAAGTTGACCTTCAAATCATGAGACTCACAAAAGGACTGTAGTGCGTCTAGGTGTCTCTGGAGCCCCTCTGTTGAGGAAGACAAGAGAGCCACGTCATCTACGTAGAGCAATATCTAGATCAGCATGTCCGCAAGAGAGCAACCTACACCCCGCTGTGTCTGCACCAATGTCTCAAGCTCGTCAATGTAGAGGCCAAACAAGGTAGGTGACAAAGGACACCCTTGTTTGACCCTGATGGTGCTCATGATCTTGTCTGTCCACCCGAATCCTACCTGAACTCTGCCTGAAACTCTCTCGTAAAGTGCCATGACAGCCCAAATGATCTCCTAGTCATAACCCAAGTCCTGTAAACGCCGTATGAGGCAGGCTCTCGGAACTGTGTCAAATGCCTTGCGGAAATCCACAAAGCAACAATAAACCCTCTGCTTCTGTGACCTCGCCTCCTCGATGATACATATGAGCGTGAGAATGTGGTCCATGGTTCCATGATCACGCCGGAATCCGGCCTGTCTTGCTGCTCTAGGTCCTCGACACTCTGCAAGTCTATTAACCTCGGAGTCAAGTACTGATGCATAAATCTTGGACATGACATGTCCAATCATAATGGTCCTGTAGTTCTCCGGGCTCATGGGAAAAGATGAATCAAGAAGCATACACCCGTAGTAAGCCTTGAGGGCCTTCGGAATTTAGAGCAACATGGAGAACAAAGGAAAGAAGCACTTCCTCAATGCCAAAATTCCATCGTGGCAAAACACTGCTTGCGAATCAAACGATACATGCGTCCTCTTTTGCAGCTACGCACTACGATATATGCACGAAGCCTCCATCTCCCTACTCAACATGCAACAAAAGCAAAGGAGTCATAGGAGAGGTGCTCAACCACAAGAGAGAGGGCGAAATGGTTGCAACACGGACGTCAATACTCCACAAGTGCTTCTACCATTGCATGATGCGCCTTGCTCTTCTTCCAAACTCATACACCTCTCATGTACATATAGAGGGAGTCCATATGCTATTTCAATAATAAGCCTTGAGGGCCTTCGGAATTTAGAGCAACATGGAGAACGAAGGAAAGAAGCACTTCCTCAATGCCAAAATTCGATCATCGCAAAACACTGCTTGAGAGGCGCACCTTCTTTGATATTCCGTACGGCCTGCACCGTACGGAACTCCCCGCAGCAGCAGCCCGCCTCAGCCGATCTGCACGCCAGCCCTTGCGCAACCCTAGCCTCGCCAGCACGCCAGCCCCCTGCATAGCCATTGGCCTCACCAGCACGCAGCCCCCCCCTGCACAGTCATTTGCCTTGCCAGCCACGCCAGCCTAACTGCGCAGGCCTGCATCGCCATTGCGGCCCTGGTTACCTGCTGTTTCCCTGCCAGCCTGCAGCGTGAAATCCGTGCTAGCCCTGCCTTACCTGCAAAGTCCAACCCTGGGAACTGCAACCGGTTTTTCGCCATTGACAGCCTGCAGCCCGCCCCCTTGTTTCACCATCTTTTCCTACCAAATCAGCACCAGTTGCAGCCTCCTCTTGCAATGAAGATAGGCTGTTAATAGCCCGGACCAGACAAGCCTCGATCCGCTCCTCGCAAACCACTGGAACATGGATCTTCGGACAGCGATTTGCAGCCTTCTTCTACGCAACAATTTGGTAGATTAAATTATTGCCAGGTGGAGTCTTTCCAATCTGCTTTTAAGGATTCTCTTGCCATTAACAAATTACAGCAAATGAAAGAATCTCCCTTAAAGCATGGAAAACCCTGGTAATTCACCCGGCATTTCAAGGACACCTCAGGCATCATCTACCACACAATATCGTGTTCAGATTGCACAACCATCCCATTTCGGAGCTTTTGCATCTTGGGTCTTTTGTGTCACGTGCCCTCCTAGTGATTTGGACCACATCCTCTACCTTCTGTGTGAGGCACCTCAGTTACATCACTTCCTCAACATAGTACAGGTTGTGTTCCACGAGACACGAAGATACCCAGAACCCGATATTCCTCAAGAGTTTGCTGTCCATCTTTGGAGAAAATTTTACCCCTCACCTTCGGCGTCTCCAGGGTACTCTCCACCTCCTTCAGCTCCCAGATATCCTCCTCTATAGGTTGTACCTTCTCCAAGTCAGTATTTACACTCTGAAGGCACTCCTTCTCCTAGATATCCTCCATTTCCGATAGCAGCTCCCTATCCCTTCTCAGATCTGTGGACTTTGCAACCTACTCCTGTCCTCTCACGAGCAGTAACACCACTTTCGACATCACCAGTGTTACCTCAGACAGGACCTCCTTTACCAGATTTCCACGGGTGGTTCCATCCTGCCTCGCCTGCCCCTGAGAGTGCTCTCAACGGAAGCAAGAACGGAAGAAGGAGAGAGAGAGACAGAGGGCCACACAAGTTTTGGTGGGTGCAGAACCACCCTAATCTTCTTTTTCATTCATTTATATATTTGTTTGAGTATTGTACATAACCGGGGTTAAGGCACAGTGACCTTTAACCCCCACAACCTCCCACTTAAAGGACAATGTGCCTTTAAGGGAGAACAACCAGTGAGCATACTATCCAATGCCCATCAATACACGACAATACTCAAACCGCTGACTAGGTAGACTCTTCGTCATCATATCTGCAGGGTTATCATCTGTATGAACCTTGACAAGCTCTATGCGCTTGTCCTCAAGTACCTCCCTGATGAAATGGTACCTGACCTCAATGCGTTTGGTCTTTGCATGAAAGACCGGATTCCGTGCTAGCTGAATAGCACTCATGGAATCACTATGCAATGTCGGTACACCTGTATGAATCCCCAAATCTCCCACTAGCCGATCAAGCCATATAGCCTCCTTGCAACCCTCTGTGGCTGCAATACTCAGCCTCTGTGGTAGACAAAGCAACGCACTTCTGTGCACGAGACATCCACGACACTGCACCACGTGCAAAGGTGAACACATAACCAGAAGTGGATCTCCTACTATCCACATGCCCTGCATAGTTTGAATCTGTGTACCCAAGTACACGCATGTCTCCTCTACCAAAGCAGATGCACATCTCCTTGGTACCCTTCATGTACCTCATGATGCACTTAACTGCCTCCCAATGCCTCTTTCCTGGATTAGCCATATACCGGCTAACAACTCCCACTGCAAATGCAATGTCTGGTCTAGTAGCTATCATAGCATACATAAGACTCCCAACCGCTGATGCATAAGGAACCTTGGCCATCATGGCCCTTTCCTCATCTGATTTGGGACTATCTGTGTGACTCAGTTTCACATATGGAGGCAATGGAGTACTCACTGCCTTCCCCCCCTCCATATTGAAACGCTGCAATACTTTTGTAACATACTCTTTTTGTGAAAGCCAAAGGAGTTTCCTACTCCGATCACGGGTGATGCGCATACCAAGAATATGACCTGCAAATCCCAAATCCTTCATATCAAAGGCCTCATGCAACTTGGCCTTTAATGCATCTAGCTCATAAGTATTCTTGCTAGCCAATAGCATATCATCCACATATAGTGCCAAGATTATCAAGCTATTATCCTTAGCCCTTTTAGTGTAGAGGTAGTGATCAATTTCACTCCTTCTAAAACCCTGGGACCGAATGAAAGCATCAAACTTCTGATACCATTCTCTAGGTGCTTGCTTAAGACCATAGAGACTCTTCTTCAGCTTGCAAACTAAATGCTCTTTGCCCTTTCTTCAAAGCCTTCCGGCTGCACCATGTAAATTTCCTCATGCAAATCCCCATGCAAGAAAGCTGTCTTGACATCCATCTGCATAAGCTCCATATCCTCTGATGCCACTAGTCCAAGCATGCATCTAAGTGTGGTCATCTTCACAACCGGAGAGAATATCTCATCAAAGTCCACACTCTTCTCTTGCTTGAACCCTTTCGCGACCAAACGGGCCTTGTACCTAGGCATATCATCACCTGTGACCTTCATTTTGTAGACCCATTTACATGGCAATGCTTTCTTTCCATGTGGCAAAGAAACCAAGTCCCAAGTTTTATTCTTCATAAGTGAACTCATCTCTGATTGCATAGCATACTCCCACTTGCGTTGATCCTCACGCATTATAGCCTCTCTGTAACAAGAAGGCTTCCCGCAATCAGTAAGCATCACATAGTCTACCCTTGGAACAAACCTATCAGGTGGTCTAGACACTCTAGATGATCTTCTCAAGGGCATTTCAGCTTGCTGTCCCACCTGCATATCAGCCACATTTGGCTCATCATTTCTACCAATAGATGATCCATCATCTACCCTTGATTGTATACCTGTGGGAGTACTTGGTGGTACCATTTCTTGCACATTTGGTACATGGACAGCTTGCTGTCTATCAACAGATGTAGGTGGATTCACATCCTGGAAAGTGATTCTCCTCATTTCCACATCCCTCATGGGTGCCTTATGCATCTTCTTCTCATTGAAGACCACATCATGGCTGCGTATGATCTTCTTTGCTTCTGGATCCAAGAGACGATAGCCCATCTCTCCACTTTCACCATAACCCAGAAAGATGCATTTCCTAGACTGAGGATCTAGCTTCTTTCGAAGCTCTTTTGGCACATGTGCATATGCCTCACACCCAAATATACGCAAATGAGAGTAAGAGGGCTTCTTGCCACTCCATGCCTCTTCAGGAATACCATGATCCAAACTCTTACTAGGTGATCTATTGATCACATGCACTGCAGTCTTCATTGCCTCAGCCCAAAAACCACCAGAAAGACTTGCATTGGAAAGCATGCATTGCAACCTTTCTTGAATGGTACGGTTCATCTTTTCTGCAACTGGATTTTGCTATGGAGTACGAGGGGATGTGAGCTCCCTCTTAATCCCATGTGTATCACAGAAATGCTGAAAGTCATGAGAGAGATACTCTCCACCATTGTCAATCCGTAGGCATTTAAGCATTCTACCTGACTGATTCTCAACCAAGGCCAGCCATTTCTGAAATACCTGGAACACATCACTCTTCCGAGCTATAGCATAAGCCCACACTTTCCTAGTTGCATCATCAATGAATGTTACATAGTATTCAGCCCCGCCTAATGACCATGTAGGCATGGGACCACATACGTCTGAATGCACCAAATCAAGCATTTCAAACTCTTTCTTTCCCCTTCTTTTATGGGCTGATTTAGTCTGCTTCCCATAGAGACAATGCTCACAAAATTCAAAATCAGAGAAACTCAAATGCGGTACATAACCCAAACAGCATAAGAGTTTCATTCCATTCTGGCTCATGTGCCCCAACCTGCAATGCCACAAAGAAGTGCTTGGCTGCTCGGTTATTGCAACAACATGATCAAATACGCCTGATACATGTAAGGGATACAAAGTCCCACACTTGGCACCCCTGGACAAAAGCATAGAGCCCTTTTGAATTTTCCAACTCTGAAAGCCAAAAGTGGTGTGAAAACCAGCATCATCTAGCTGACCCACTGAAATAAGACTCTTGGTCAGTTTAGGCACATGTCTCACATGTTTCAAAACAAATGCAGACCCATTTGTAAAAGAAAACTTTATGTCACCTGCTCCCACTATGTCACATGCATAGTCATTTCCAAGATGCACACAACCTGTCTTTCCACTGTCATAAGTGGAGAACCATTCCCTATGGGGAGTAACATGGAATGAAGCACCAGAATCCAAAATCCAATCCTGGGAATATGCATCATCTGAAGTGGTAAGCAACTCTGCAGATAAAGTAGACATGAAGAGAACATCATTGTCACTATCATGTGTGACTGCATTGATCTCCTCGATCTTGACTTTTCCTTTGTCCTCCCTTGGACTCTCTTCCTTTTGATTTGCACCCCAATTTGCATTCTTTTTCTTATCCTTTTGCTCTCTTTTCAGCTTGTAGCAATCCTTTTTCATATGGCCCTTCTTGCCACAATGGTAACACTCAATGTTCCTTGCCCTGGATTTGCTACGTGACTTCCCTCTTTCTTGGGACTTCCCCCTGAACTGTGATCTGTCCCTTTGCACATTTAAGGCTGCATCCTGCTTGTTGCCATCCATAGACTTCCGTATAATCTCCTCAGCCAACAAGCTACCCACAACATCATCAAATTTCAGTACTCCACCAGGTGCAGAGTTACTGACATCTGTACGGAAGGTATCCCATGAGGATGGCAATGAACATAAGAGAAATATTGCCTTAGGCTCCGCATCAAAATTCATTTTTTGAGCCTGAAGCTGGCTGAAAATAATATTGAATTCATTCAAGTGAGAAGCAATGGAGACCCCTTCCTTCATCTGTAGCTCAAACAACCTCTTCATGAGGTAAACTTTATTAGAGGCAGTTTCCTTCTCATAAGTGGCACATAGTTTCTTCCACAAATCTTCTGTAGTCTGCTCATTTACTACTGTGAAATAAACTGACTCTGCAAGATGAAGTCTAATAGTAGACTTTGCTAATGCATCCAACTCATTCCAATCATCCTCAGACATATTTGCAGGCTTAGCTTCAATCCCTGCCAAGGGTTTAATCTGCTTCTTTTGAATAAGCACATCCCTTATTCCCTTATTTGTTCTTTCCACAAAGAAAAGTTTGTCCCATCAAACTTTTTAATGCTGAAAAACTCCTTTTCAGACATGGAAGAGGATGCCATGATGCAAATAAAGCAAAATCCCAAATGCTAGTGCCTGCAAGAGAGAATCACACCAAATACCAGGTGCACCCAAATGTGTATGCCACAATAGAGTGAAATATCACCAAAACTCAAAGCTCAAAGCATCAAAAGATGCATCTGACTCATGTGCATATACTATGCATCGATATGAGCAAATCTGGCCCAAAAGAAAATGCCAATAAGTGCCAAATGACTCAAGCATAAACATCGTCCACTGGCATATGCATCAATAATATCTCATCCAAGAGAGCATAGCACTATCAGTGCATCACCTACAATGTGTCAAAGCTGTCCCTCAGCATAAAATAGCATCCATGTGCAAAGCGTCCATAAAAAATAGCATCCCACAAGGCAATTTGGGCCTATCAGCGCATCCAATAAGGACCGTAATGCATCCAAATGGCCTATAAATCATCCACTGCAACCCAATGCATACCATGAATGAGCGCACACTGCAACTAGAGTGATCTGTATAAGGTATGCTCAAGAAATCATAGTCCCACGGTAATGACCGCTACTGAAAATAGAACCTGAGATGCCTCAAAACATGGGCGCCATTGCATAATCGGAATCAGCAAGAAAATCTGCAAATATCTCTCTTCTGCCTGAACTCCAAAATCCCAACCGATGAGTGAGAAATGGGAGTCAACACTTATCCACTGCCATGTGGCATAAATCTAAGGTTTCAAAACCTTAGAATGAAAAATGCATAACAGAGAGACGAAATCGAATACACAGAGATCTATAACTTTGAGAATCCTCCACCGAATTGCGCAAGAACTGACAGGTAGGGGTTTTTGGGCGTCCGAAACACAATGGGACAGACGGTTTTGGAAACCGTGGTCACAATCACTGGGTCCAACACACGGACTGAAAAATGTTTTTGGAAATAGAGCTGTTTGTAAACTCCACCGGCGTGTGAATGATGAGCAACATAGAAGTTTAAGGACCTCCTGAGTCCACTGGAACTGACAGATCTGCAAATGGTTGCTCCAAACTTGAGTTCCAACACCCGGGCAAAAAACGCAGGAACTGACACAGTGAGTCAGAAATCCAATGAAATGTTCCCAGATTCAAGAATGAAGGTGTTTCCAAGCTCCTGAAGTGAAGTGGACACCAAAAGCAAGCAATAGTTGCCTCTACAAGTCAATATGGAGTCTCTGTCATCGAATGGAACAGGGAAAAGCTCAAAAAACGACTTTTTCTTTGAAACCACTTAACAGGCTCTCAAAACCACTTCACAAAGCCAAAGTGACTTTTCCAAAGGTTCCTCTAAGGTCTCTACACACTCGGATACAAGTAAAGTCACCCACAAAGCTTCCCACAAAGCTTCTCCTTTCTCCCACAGAGCTACTGAGCTTCCAAGCATTCACGCACGCTCAGCTAGATCACTCGAGCTCTGATACCAGTTGAGAGTGCTCTCAACGGAAGCAAGAACGGAAGGAGAGAGAGAGAGACAGAGAGCCACACAAGTTTTGGTGGGTGCAGAACCACCCTAATCTTCTTTTTCATTCATTTATATATGTGTTTGAGTATTGTACATAACCGGGGTTAAGGCACAGTGACCTTTAACCCCCACAGCCCCCTCCAACATGAGCAACCTCAGGGAGCAGCCCGAATCTTCTTCCAGGAATGGTACAAACTAGAGTGCAAGTTTGCGCTTTTCTCACAGGGATCTCCGATATGTCGCAACGCTCGCGTGAAGCCTCTCCAAAGATCAAAGACTCAAGTCCAAAAAAGAACCCTGAAGTCAACGTACAAGGCGATTCACTACTGCAACTTCAAATATCCTAGCTTCAAGACAGCATCTCCAACTTGGTCCAGAATGTTCAACAACTTCAAGATTCTCGAAGTACCACACATACAGAGGTTGACGTGACGCAACCAGATGACTATGCGGATTCATTCCCACCAGAGGTAGAAAACACTGAACTACGTGCCCTCTACCGTTTACTTCAAGCTTCCAAAACTAAAAGACTTGACATCAAACTTCCGGAAGCCTACACTAGTCAACGCAATCGCCGAACAGTTGACCAATGGCTCGCAAAAATGCGCATGTATTTTGACACTGTTGACCTCACTGAAGGCAAAAAGATTGCCTTGGCAGCCTCCCTCCTCAAGGATACGCTTTTCTATGGTGGCAAAGATGCTTAAAGGACGGCAAAAGTGTGTTAACATGGGAACGTTTTGAACACGTGCTAGGTAAGCAGTTCATACCTGCCAATGCGGACTTCCAAGCACGATCAAAACTCTGACAGTTGGAGCAAACGGGCTCCCTGTCTTCCTACATCTCTCAGTTCACCACATTGGTGCTAGAGATTGATGGTTTAACTGAGGATGATCGCCTTCATGCTTTCATCTCAGGCCTAAATCCCTCGTTACGCATTGATGTCCTTAAAGCAAACATCACCACCACAGATGGCGCTATTGCTTACGCAGAGCGCATTACAGATTTCCAAAACACAGGGTAGCAGAGTGCTAATTGCACACAGAACTCTCCTCTGGCCAAAGGTGCTCGCCCTCAAGATAACACCAGGTTTCGAAATAACTTCGGTAATCAAGGTCAGCGACAGTCTCAAGATCCCCAGAAGCCTCAGAAATCATTTGCTAGATTCCAACAGAAGCACTCCTCCAAGGATCGCGCTTCTTCTTCTTCACAAAGTCATTCCAACATAAAGGTGCGGCCACTGACAAGAAGAATAGCTCCAGCACAAAAGGACTTTGTACCATCTGTACAGGCGACCATAGATGGTTCGATTGTCCCAAGCGACCAAAGCAAAATTCCAATATGGAACCTAGCACTTCCCAAAGAGAAGATGCTACCCCAGCACAAGACAAGAAAGGCAAAGCTATTCGAATGGCAAATACCATCCACCTGAGCCTTGCCAGCAACCCCGAACCTTCCCTGGCCACTCAAGTACTTTGTGTTCAAAGATCGATTCATGGAACAACGGTCACTATCCTTATCGACAGTGGCTGTTCTCATAACTTCCTAGCTAGTTCTATGGTCGACAAACTTCGGTTGACCACCAGTCCTAGTCTCATGGACTATCAGATTGAACTCGCAAATGGAACTACTTTCTTGTGCAACACCAGGATCAAAAACTTGTCTTTTTGCATCCAACATTATATGGATAAGTTAAACTTCGACATCATGCCTCTTTCTCGGTACGATGTCATACTCGGACAACAGTGGCTATACGATTATGATCCATCAATCAGTTTTCGCAGCCATACTATCCAGTTTGTCCACCAGGGAAAACTTATTGAGCTAACTGGTTCTAGGGACTCTCCTTCAACCCCAGTTGCTTCTGCCCTACAAGTAAAGAAGTGGGTTCGTAAAGGTCAAGTAAAGACTTCACTTCTGTTGGTTACGGCAGTCGAGGAGACACCAACAAAGGATCCTCCTGAATACCTCAACCAACCTTTTTTCCTAGCCTTACCTAGATATTTTTCCACAGGAATTGCCAAAGCAGTTACCACCTCGACGACCAGCGGATCACCCAATTGAGCTTATTCCCGGCAGTAATCCACCGTCGAAACCTCCTTATCAGGTTTCTTACACTCAAAATGAAGAAATCCAAAGATAGGTCACCAAACTACTCGACAAAGGTTACATTCGGCCCAGTCGCAGCCCTTTCGGATCTCCTGTACTACTTGTGGAAAAAAAGAATAAGTCAATGCGCCTCTGCATCGACTACCGAGCCCTCAACAAGCTCACTATCAAAAACAAGTATCCATTGCCTCGCATCGATGACCTCTTCGATCAACTTCTACATGCAACACAATTCTCAAAGATTGATCTTCGTTCACGTTATCATCAAATTCGCATACGAGAAGGCGATGAGTACAAGACAGCTTTTCGAACAAAGTATGGACACTATGAATGTTTGGTCATGCCTTTTGGGTTAAACAATGCCCTGGCCACATTCATGACATTAATGAACGACATCTTCAGGCCTTTCCTCGATAAGTTCGTCATCGTTTACCTCGATGACATCCTCGTTTTCAGCAGATCCCTACATGAGCACAAACAACATCTTCACCAAGTTTTTGAAGTTCTTCGCGCAAATTCTCTCTACATCAACATTGAGAAGAGTGAGTTCTTCAAGACACAACTCGAATATTTGGGACATGTTATTTCAGCTCAAGGCATCTTTGTGGATCCCAAGAAGGTCGAGGTAATCCGAAACTGGCCTACTCCTAAGAATGTTCATGATGTCCGCTCTTTTCTTGGATTGGCAAAGAAAGGTCTATCAGTTTTCCGAAATCACAGCTCCTATGTCCGAATTATTGAAAAGCACAGCAATTTTTCAGTGGCTTCCCGAAACAGAGTATAGTTTCCAACAACTCAAGCAAGCACTCACTACCACACCAGTTATGGCTATTACTGACCCAAACCTTCCATTTGAGGTCATGACCGACATATAAGTGGTATTGACAAGTGAAAAGAATCTCTCAACAAACCATGATAATTGAGTACATCATTGTGGATTTTCAACGTTCTTCATCATGTAATAATTCTATGATGTTTTAGGTTGTCCAATTTTTGTTGTCATGATTTCATCAGAGCATTGCTTCCACTTTTTCTCTTGTGCTAGAGGTAACTTAAAAATCCTAGCAACCAACTCTACTATGATACAAAACCCTAGGTTTATATCACCTTCTATTTTCTATAAAGACTTGAATTGCATTGGGGGCAAAAAAATTATTGTGCCATTGATCCCATTATAATTGAGCATGCTCAAACAATCCAATTTTTCATAACCATAAATGATTACCCCAATAAATCAAGGTCAATGGAAAACCAAAGCCCTAAAATGGGAACATGAAGTCTCTTGCTAACCTCTTGATCTGATGAGATCTATCCAAGTTGGATTCATTTGATGAAGGGAAAAACAAAGATGCTTTGTCAATTGGCATGATTTTCACAAACTTTAGTGAACTTGGACAATTGCATTCTTCTACATCTCTTTCATAGTTTTGCCTATAGTGAATAAATAAGCTACACAAATGCTAGGTAGGGCTACTAGGTAGGATTTTTCAAGACAAAAATGTAAAGTATATCATGTAATGAGTAATTGCTAGAGGTAATTGGATGGTGGAAAGTTCTAGAGAATAAACCTTTGACAATATCCTTTTATAGATTGAAGAATATAGTTGATTGGATTGTTGATCCCAATCCAACCAACTAGAACTACGAACTAATCAATTTCAAGTTTGGGTCACACACATGGATTAAAATGAAAAACTTATTAAATGTATTGCCATGCGAATTTGAAACTCTGAATGTACCTTTCCCAAAGGCATAGATATTTTGAAAGGCCATCATACACAAGTTTTATTTTACTTGGATGGAGACCCAATTGTTAATTGTACATCATGACAAAATCACCTTTTTTGAATAACTTAAACTGGATGTTTCTATTCACCCATGCATGTTTGTTGTTGATCCCAACATATTAATGGGTTGTCTAATATTTACCTCCTTAACAATGTTCCTATTGCTAAGGATGTAATTGCCATTGAGATATTAAACAATATGTTGATAATCGATAGTATTTGCAATTGAAATATGTCTAAATGTTAACCATGTGCCAACAAAGCTTAGAAGCACAGCCTAGAGAAATGAAGATGAGATCATTGTGTGTGTAGAGTAGTGGCAAAGTTTCACTTGTAATACCTTGAGCTAGAAAGATGGTATGATGAATCTAAAAGGATGAGGATAGCCACAATACTGTCTAGAAAAAATTTGACCATACTTGCAAAATTAGGATCTAGAGAGGAAGACTAAAATCCTACACTTTTTAAGTTCCCCTACAAAAAGTGTAGACACCCCAAGATGTTCCCTAAAAAAAGTGTAGAGACTCTTACCCAAGAGGTATCCTATAGAAGAGGTCCCACCCTTGAGGTTTCATAAAAAAAGTGTAGAGAATATTACTGAGGAGGTATCTTACAAAAGAGGTCTCACCCTTGAGGTTCCCTACCAAAAGTATAGAGATTCTTACCCAAGAGGTGTCCTACAATAAAGGTCCCATTGAGAAGTTTGGTATGGATTGAGTAGAAGTCTGGTATAGATCTCTCTCAATGGAAAGAAGCTCCCACTCTTTGGGGTTTAGTGTTCAAGTTCACTCTTGTGTTCATGTGATTGATCTCCCTTGCAACCATGCTCCCATACATTATTATGTTATAGCATGCCTTGTTGGAGGTGCAAATCTCTCATGGACAAAGGGGATAAGAAGAAGGAGAAAGGGTTGAATTATCCCACATACAAAGGTGTGTGGAAGATGAAGGGACATAAATAGTCCAAGTTGCCCCTCCTATCTTCAATTCCCCCAAGCTTGCCTTTTGTGGAGGTTGGAGGGCTGGCTAGGCAAGGGTGCCTTATGGCAGGGGTGGGGACCTGCCATACACACATGCCAGAGCCTCCGTAGTGGCCATGAAGGTTGTGCACTTCCGTGAGGTGCTAGCGGTCTTGGCGGGGGGCACGCTAGGCACATGCTCTTGGATTCTAACATGGTATCAGAGCCCGGGTCTGATCCCCGGCCACCTCTCTCCATGATTGATTGGAGGGGGGTGTTGGAGGTGCAAATCTCTCATGGACAAAGGGGATAAGAAGAAGGAGAAAGGGTTGAATTATCCCACATACAAAGGTGTGTGGAAGATGAAGGGACATAAATAGTCCAAGTTGCCCCTCCTATCTTCAATTCCCCCAAGCTTGCCTTTTGTGGAGGTTGGAGGGCTGGCTAGGCAAGGGTGCCTTATGGCAGGGGTGGGGACCTGCCATACACACATGCCAGAGCCTCCGTAGTGGCCATGAAGGTTGTGCACTTCCGTGAGGTGCTAGCGGTCTTGGCGGGGGGCACGCTAGGCACATGCTCTTGGATTCTAACATGCCTTTTCTATTGCACTCCTCCTCCCATCTCCTCCTCCCACCTCCTCCTCCTCTCTCCTCCTCCTTCCCCTCCCCCTCCTCCTCCTCCTCCTCCCCTCCTCCTCCTTCTCCTCCCTCCTCAGATTATTGCCAAACGTCAAAAGAGAGGAAGATTGTTCACATTCAATGCAGGAAAGCCCTATCTACAGGAAGCTATGCATGTGCCCTTAAACAAGATTAAGAGGTTGAACTTTGGCACATAAGACTTGGGCATATTAATTATAGATGCTCGAAGGTGATGCAAACCAAAGAATTTTAAGTGAGAGGGCTGCCTACATTTGGCCATTTAGATTTCAGCCATATATGGCCTACATCTCAATTTGTAAAACAAACAAGATTTTAATTTCTAAAGAGGGGGAGAATGAGCAAGTTTTAGAAATCGTTCATTCAGACATTTGGGGACCTATGGACAATGTAACACCCGAGGAAGCAACATACTATATCACTTTTAAGGATGAATACAATCAAATGACATGGGTCTATTTCTTGAAACCTGAAAGTGACGCCTTTCAAGTGTTTTTTCCATTTAAGAGAATGATAGAGAAGGAGCTTGGTTGTTATAGTTCTTTGATATGGACAATGATGGAGAATACATGTCCTATACATTTGATGAGTTTCTATCTGGCCAAGGCATTAAGAGATGGGTCACTTGTAGATATACTCTTCAACAAAATTCCATTGCAAAAAGGAAGAACAGGGTGATTGGCGACATTCCTAGAGCCATGATGGATGAAATGGATATGCCATTGATTTTTTGGACTGAAGTGGTGCATATGGCCGTGTATATCATGAATATAACACCCACAGATGCCATACATGGTGAAAAGCTTTATGAGTACAAACCAATCTTCGTTTATTTGAAGGTATTTGGTTGCGTTTGTTATGTGCATGAGATAAGGAAGAAGTTGGAGCCAAGGGCTGTAAAATGTGTGTATTTGGAATACCCATATGAGACAAAGGGATATAAATGCTATGACCCCATTACTAGACAAGTATATGAGAGTTAGGATTAGTGTTTTTTGAGCATGAAGTGTGGTAGCAGCCCAAACCAATTGTTGTTGAGGATGAGCATATGCGAATGGTGAAAAGATGAAATTATAGCAAGATGGAACCTCAAGTAAAGTGATGTCAAGGCCATCACAACATGAGGAAAGTATTGATAGTGTGAGCCCCATCGAGTGGTACATTAAGGGGGAGCAAGCATGTGGACAAAGAAAAGTAAAAATTTGAAGTAGAAGAGAGTGTTGAGGATGCAAGTAGTGATGGAGGGAGTGATTTACAGCTTGTTAAGGCTCAAGAGACAAAGCATGCATCAAAGTATGATGGCAAGTACACAACCATTAAGAAGATTGGAAAGGGTGAAACATCCCATGGATAGATTAACTTACAATGGATATATGAGGATTCACTATGCATATACAGTTAGCAAAATGCAACATGTTGAGCCTTCAAGTTTTGAAGAGGCTATAAAAAATTTAGATTGGAGGGATGCCGTGGATCAAGAAATGGATGCCTTATGGTATGGCAGCATGCAAACAAATTGAACCTCCACTTGAGCAAAATGCTAAGATGGTTGCTACTTGCAGGATGTCACTATGTTCCAAAAGATGGTTGGGAAGTCCTATATATCTCACCATCACTAGATTGAACTTAAGTTATGCTTTGGGTGTAGTGAGTCAATTTATCCAAAAGCCTTGCAAGGTTCACCTTGATGCAGTGAGAAGAGTAGTTAAATATGTGAAAGCCACAATAAATGTTGGCTTGTTTTATGCGGGGAAGGAGGAATATGCTTGCATGGTTATACCAATGCAGATTGGGCTAGCAGCATTGATGATAGAAGGTCAACTAGTGGGTATGCATTCTCTATTGGGAGTCATGTGATTAGTTAAGCAAAGTATAGAGGGGCTGCCATAGCAGTTTGTGAAGAAACTTGGTTGAGATTGCTTCTTCATCAGTTGGGTGTATGTATTAGTAGTGATCTATTTTGACAACATAAGTACTATCATGCTGGCCAGGAATCCCATTTACCATGCAAGGACAAAACCTATAGAGGCCCACTATCACTACATTGACAGCAAGGAGAAAGTGATAAGTGGCAAAATTGACTTGCGATATGTGAGGACAGATGCCTAGATTGATGATATTTTTACCAAGTCTTTGGGTAAAGATAAGTTCTATATTTTTAGAGATGCTTTGGGTCTATGTGATGTACAAGTTCATGCTAAGCTTGACGGGGAGAATTGTTGATGTATAGATGTTGTATGCATGGATGTAGAGAGTGTATATAGTTGATGAGGTGGCTTCTTGAAAGTATGGATGTGAAGAGTCTTATGTATCATCTCGGAAGTAAAGATTATTGAAAGGAGAATGTAAGTGTAACCCTCTTCTCTCCCCCATAATACATGAAGTATTTTCATGAGTTATGTGAGGTATGTGTATCTTCCTCTTGCTGTCTTATGCATTTTCATATTCATTTTAAAATAACTTAAAAATGCCCCCAAATGCTCCCCCCCCCCCCTTTTCGCTCTTTCCTCTCTCCCCCCTCCCTTTCTCTCCCTCTCCCCCCTCCCTCTCTTGGTGGCTATAGCCACCAAGCCCCACTGTGCCCCCCCATCTTCTCTCTGCTCCCCCCCCCCCCCCCCCCCCCCTCCATCTTCCTAATGGCTACAACTACCAAGACCCCGCCCCCCCTTTTAAGCCCCCCTCTTTTTAAATTTGAATTAAAATGCCCCCTTAATTTTAAATAAAATACCCCCCCCCCCCCTCTCCCCACGTTTTGTTGGCAGCCATGAACGTTAAGGGGAGGGAGTGGGAGGGGAGAGAGGAGAGGGGGGATAGGGAGGGAAGGGGACCGGGCCATTTTAATTTATCTAAAAAGGAAGGGGGGAGGGTGGTGGCCTGGGGGTGGGCTGGTGGTGGGAGGAGGGAGTTTTAATTTATTTAAAAAGAGTGGGGATGGATGGGGCTTTGGTAGCCCTAGTCACCAGGAAGAGAGGGGGGTATCTAATTTCTTTACCAAAGAAGAGGGGGGTAGGCAGGGGGGGGGGGGCTTAGCGACTACAATTGTGGCCACCAAGCAGGGGGGGAGAGGTGGGGGGTTGCATTTTAAATTTATTTAGAAAGATAGGGGAGGGGGATTCTTGGCAACCATGGTTTCCAAGGGGGGAATGGAGAGATAGGAGAGAGAGGGAGGGGGAGGGAAGAGGAGAGAGAGGAGAGAGGGAGGGGAGGGGGCAAGGTGAGATAGGAGAGAGAGGGAAGAGAGAGGAAGATAAGGGAGAGGGGGGGGATGAGAGAGAGAGAGAGAGAGAGAGAGAGAGAGAGAGAGAGAGAGAGGTTAACATACTCAAAAGGCCCCACGGGCCTATGGGACAAAGTACATCAAGAGAAGGTGACGCATACAAGCCTTTGTGGGTTTAAGCAAGGGCACGCTAGGGCTTTGCTAAGTGCTATGCTAAGCTAAAGAGTTCAAGCTCTCAAACTCAAAACTCAAACTAAAAACTAAGATTCAAAATAGGAAACCCGATGCAATGGTGGATCACTGGTGGGTTGCAAAGATGTTTTGGACTTGTATTTATTGAGCTATCTCTTGTTCTAGCAGAGGATGTGGTCTCATTGACCTTTGTATCTAATGGGCTATCTCAAGAGTGATGCCTCACCTTTGACAGTCTCCTTTGAGGAGAGCTAAGGTAGACCGTACCTGGATAATTGTGTGTGCTCTGGTCACTCTTTGTGTTTCTAGACTAGTAGCATCACATTGTCTCTTCTTGCTAGTCGAGTATGCCCTCGTGTGCATGGTCTTTGTGTTTCTAGATTAGTAGCATCACATTGTCTCTTCTTGCTAATCCAGTCCGCCCTCGTGTCAAATAACTCCTCCCCCTCCACCCCATCCTAGGTGATGGAGATTGAGGAGATCTAACTATATGATATGGTTAATCTCACCCCAAGGGACCAACTTGCATCCATGCTGTACTCAACGGTGGGAAGTCAATCCATCTAAATTCCATGACTGGCAAACCATGTGGATGTGCATGCATACCATGTTGCGATGTCACCACTCTACCATTGTCTCGATGACTATAGTGCTAGCCTTGGTAGTCTCCACTTGGGTAAGGTTCAAAATTTGTAGAGGAATGTCACTCTCTAGAGGATGGCATAAATCTCAAGTGGAT
The DNA here is from genome assembly GCF_047967505.1 of Dipteris shenzhenensis. NCBI lineage: Eukaryota > Viridiplantae > Streptophyta > Polypodiopsida > Gleicheniales > Dipteridaceae > Dipteris > Dipteris shenzhenensis. Next base: position 10,406,602 of record NC_141603.1, on the reverse strand, counting down.
GGCAAACTTTTCCTGTACTATCTAATGGGGGACTGAGGGCTTACTCCAAATCATCCTAGACCACATAATCACTTGTAGCCTCTCAAATATCCTCTAATATGTTGCCGAGAGGTCACTCCCTCAAAAAGATGTTGCATACATAGTCAGCCTCACTAGGGTGTCAAAAAGATAACCCTTCATCGATCGATCTTGGAAGCATGCCTAAAAACACTGCCTCTCTTGTTAGGCCAAAGCTCCATATCCTTGTGTGAGTCATGCCCTTGCTACATGGACCATCTTGAAAACTAGCCCCTAGTATGTGTTGGATTGCACTATCTTCATTGGCTCACCTCAGTAAGTGAAGCTATGTCGGTGCAATACAGTGTGTGAGTTGTTGAAGATCATAACCTTGGTCTTAATGTTGATTGTCAAGTATCTCTCTATAAAACACCTCTAGGGCTTCCATAGTCTCTACAATCCCTCTGTTGAAGATGATATGAGTACTGTCATCCATATATAGCCGTGTCTATGTTATCAAGTTAGCCGATAGTGATACCTCACCTCCTAGGTGGTCAATAAAGGATGTGATCTCATAAGTATAGAGGTCAAAGAGAGTCGGTGAAAGGGGGCCTTCCTACTTCACTCCAATAGTGCTCTCAACCTAATTTCATAGGCATCCTAGGGCACCAAATCTCCCTCTGATGGACTTTAATAGGCTCATCAAACCCCAAATCATGACCTTTGGAATCTACATCTCTTGAAGTATCCTAATCATTTGAGATCATGGGATAGTGTGAAAGGATTTTTGGAAGTCTAAAAAGCAAGCATATCAGACTTTTTGGGACCTCAACCTTGCCTTCTCAATGATAACCCATAGCATGAAGATGTGGTATAAGGCAGATTGCTATCTTTGGAATCATTTCTTCCCTAGAGTCCACTACCCATGTACCTCTATGAAGCCGTTGATCTCCCTCTCTAATACCAACCCGTAAGTCTTGGCCAAATTGTGGCCAATCATAAGAGTGTGGTAGCCCCCACTGTCCATGGGACCCCTATTTTGTGTATCGACACAATGTTGGTAGTATTCCAAGCAGGTGGGAAGATGTGTCATACATCATGGTTGAATGTCTATGCTAAAATTGGAGCTAGGACCTCCTACCCATGCAAGAAATGCTTAGTAGGTGGTCTCTCATCATCCTAAGCTCTCCAATTATGGAGTCAATAGAGTGCAAGTTGTATCTTTTGTGCAGTAAACAAATGAATAATAATGGTCTTGGGCATAGAGGACATAATAGGTGATGCCTACATCGGGATGTCATAGAGTAAGCTTGCATATGTACAAATGATTGGATCACCTCATCCCTCTTGTGTATGAGGAAGGCCTGCCTCTTAACAGCATGTCAATCACCATGAGATCCGCAATGTTTCATGTGCCATCACATGGCCCAAGTCTTTCTCATGTGTAAGGTGAGATCTCATATTGGTGCAAGCCTTGTCATCGAACCAATAATTTTAAGGCATCTTCCCAGTTGGGGCACTTGCTATGCAGATTGAGTCTAGGAAAAAATCTAGTATAGCAGTGTCTTAGACTAGTGAAACAAGGGTGTCCAAGGCATATTTTGCATCATTTCCAAGTAATCTAGGAGCTCACGAGCAAAGAGGCTCACATATAATGGATCAAGAGCATAGTAAGAATGGATTTGGACATGGGTGGGTGTGGGAGTGGCTCTCCCTGTGGTTAGTGTGATATAGCTGACATGCTAAAAGCTAGGTATGAGTGGTCAATGCCGATGGAAAAGGTGGCAAAATAAAATCATGTATCCATGATACAAGTGCTAGAGAGCCCATCAGGTAGTCCACTGTACTTTTTGCCTTGCCATATGTGAGTCTGCTAGATACCATCTCCAAAGGCTATTATAAATAATCAAATCATGGACAACCCCCAACTCAAGTAGATGTTGCCCATATCCTATCACATGTGGTGCATCTATTGAGCACCTCACTAGGCCAAGCTCTATTGGATCTAGCTTTGATACTATGAGGGAGTCATATGCAAAATGTAGCAAGCCCACCTATCTATCTCCTATGCATGCATTGAAGTCACCAAGGAGGAGGATGTCTCCTTGCCTAGACAACTCTATGATGTCATGATATATCATCTCATATGGGCTTTGTATCTCTGTAGTAACCTCATGCACATAGATGATGTATTTGAGGGAAAATAGCACACTATAATGAGGTGGGCCATGCATCTAGTAGATGAACTAGTATGTCGTGCATGCTCCTCTCTCTACATCATCGATATAAGCAATATTAAATATGACCTAAAGAGAACTATCACTCTCCAAAGCCTCATATTCCACTGTCTCTTCTCATCTCTCTCCTATGGGTTGGCCCCCAAGTGTATCCTATCATGCTGGGCAGCCCTCTCTTGGGAATCTTATGTGTCTAGTGTATCTAAAATCATGTCTATGTCGATGTAGGTCTTTGAGAAACCCCCTAGGCTAGACACAAGTGTGCCATTACAATTCCACACTACCATCTTTAACATAATTTGTGCTCTCATCTCATGATCAGATAACATCATGTGTTGTCTACCTCCCCTTCTTCCTTTTCTTCCTCATTTGCCCTCTCTCAGATGATTACTTCCCCACCTTTGTATGGGGCCCATTACCTTGCTTGTCAAGTTTTCATCATGTGTACCATTTCCCCACTCTGGTGCTCCCACTATAGGAGTGTGAGTTCATCATCTAAGTATATCTTAGTGCCTTTCAAAGTCTTTCATGCTCTTGTGGGTGGACTTATCCATTGCTTTCTAGAGTTTCCTCACTAGTGGCCTTGCCAGTGTCTCAACCTTGATTAGTCTCCAAGGTCGTGATATTTACACCCATCTTGGTAAACAAAGCCTTGGCATCTGCCATTGGGGTATCTCCCATTCTAAGACCTCAAACTAAGACATCTATGGCCTCGCTACTCCTCCTTTTATCCTCTTCTAAGGCATTAAAAAAAAACGTCTTTGGGGTCTGTTGTGCTTTTTTTGACCATATCTTTCCATTCTAGTATAGCAGCTTCTCCTTTTGTGATTTTTTTGTGTAAATTTAGCATTTTTACCTTGCATAGTGGCCTGCAAAGATACCAAATCTTTTTTGAGTTTTTCATTCTTAGATTTCAGTTCTTCCATTGCCTTGTATGCCCCTTTCGGTGCTCCTTTATTATCTCTTAGTTGTTATATCTCGATCCCCATATCTTGCATCTGGTCTTTAGGGCTAGTCTTTTTTAATTCCCATGCTACTCTCTCCTTTTCCCATTGATCCCTCTTGTTATTCTCATTCTATCATTGTCTATGGCAACTTTCAAGGCTTGCTTTCCCCATTCGTTTTGTACACATCCTCATGTTGGCATATTATCTATATTTTTTATTTTCATTATGATGGTTCTTTGTTTGTTGTCTATGTCTATTGCATGATCAAAATCCCTTTGCTAGAATGTGATTGATATTCTTATCAATACTAAAATAAGTTCCCTCTGTTTATCCATGTAGATATTAATTTATTTTTTACTTCTTGTAAGTTATATGGTCTTAGTGGAATATGATTCACATCGTTTTGAATCATTTCTCAAAGTCTTATGTCTTGAATTAGTTTTAAATCACATGTTGCTATGCAAACAAACTCCCTCTCTATGTATGGCCTTAGCCATTGTGATTCATATGCACATTTTGGTTTTTCATTGTTATGAAATTCACAAAATAGTGAAATTTCCATCCAAAGCCAACATTATCCCATATGTTCATGTCAAAATTCACATTGGATTTTTGTAACGCATTTTGGAACAACTTCTTTATAGAGATGTTTTCTAAAATTCCATCGACAAATAGCACGTGAAAACATAGTAATTGAGATTTTTTATGCTTTTCAAAACCAATGCAACCTTGTGGTAAATGAACAATACCTCTGACTCCGTCCCTGAGATCCATTTGCAGTCATTTTTTTATTGTTGCACTAGTAAGTCATCATCAACTAAAGCATTATCTTTGATGTAGTATAGTGAGATACAACAGCTTTCCATGCCCCCTCTCCATACTTGAGCTAGAGGATTGAACTAGGGAACTATGTTCATAATGACAAGGTCTAGCTGTTGAAGGGGGAGTGGTTTTCTTTGGTTTGAAGTTTTGTCCTATGGCTCTAAGGGCTCTCCCATCTCCCTTGCCATAGTATGCCTGCTTTGGGCAAAATGAAATTTTTACTTTTCTCATTTGGTTGTCCTCATAAAAGGTGATGTGTCCAGTAGGCTGAGGAGCCTTTTAATAAACTTAATTCCTTTGTTATCACCCCAGGAAAGAGATTTGTGTTTTGTTCTCGACAAATATATTTTACTTTATGAATTCTCCAAAGTGTGCAAATACTATCAATGCCTTGACTATTGGTCTTGCATCATTTGCAAACCACATGATTAGCGTCAGCATTTTAATTTTTAAGGACTCACACAGCTTCATCAATTTAATAGATGGACATAGAAAGTTTCATGTTTCATCCAGATGCTTCTTTTCTTTTTGTCCACTCTCTACCTCATAAGTTTTGACCAGTGAGAATAGGCCATATGGACATTCACATCAATCGGCATCAAAAGGGCTCATATTGAAGCCTGCTGTTAGCTTGTAGCTCTTATCGATCACATATTCTTGTGCCTTTGCTAAATCTCTACAATATTCCTCAAAATCTCTTCCTTCTTTTTCAAAGTCCCCCATTATTTCCCACATGTCAATAGAAATTGGTGCTAAAAGTGAGTAGTCACCAAATTTCCATGCTTTATTATTAACCATTGCTAAACTATTTCTCAGGATTATAAGGGTTTACATATGGAATTTTGATAGTCTTTAATATTGAGGTATCAAGAAGTGGTAGTCTATGGTATCTGAGAGTACTCTCAACGAAAGCGAAATGGAAGAGGGTGAGAGAGAGGGAGAGCTAGAAGAGAGAGCTACACAAGTTTTGGTGGGTGTAGAACACCCTACTCTTCTATGTCATCCATATATATGTGTGTTTGAGTATTATACATAGTCGAGGTTAAGGTATAGTGGCCTTTAACCCCCACAACCTCCTAAGTCATCCATATATATATGTGTTTGAGTATTGTACATAGTTGAGGTTAAGGTACAGTTGAGTATTTAACCCCCACAACCTCCCACTTAAATGCCAATGTGCCTTTAAGGGAGAACGATCACTAGACATACTATCCAATGCCCATCAATACATGACAATACTCAAACCGTTGACTAGGTAGACTCTTCGTCAACATATCCGCAGGGTTATCATCTGTATGAACCTTGACAAGCTCTATGTGCTTGTCCTCAAGTACCTCCCTGATAAAATGGTACCTGACCTCAATGTGTTTAGTCTTTACATGAAAGACCGGATTCTATTCTAGCTGAATAGCACTCATGGAATCACTATGCAATGTCGGTACACCCTGTATGAATCCTCAAATTACCCACTAGCCTATCAAGCCATATAGCCTCCTTGCAATCCTTTGTGGCTGCAACATACTCAACCTCTGTGGTAGACAAAGCAACGCACTTCTGTGTGCAAGACATCCATGATACTATACCACGACACTGCACCACCTGCAAAGATGAATACATAACCAAAGGTGGATCTCCTACTATCCACATGCCCTGCATAGTCTGAATCTACATACCCAAGTACATGCATCTCACCTCTACCAAAGAAGATACACATCTCCTTGCTACCCTTCATGTACCTATTGATGCACTTAACTGCCTCCCAATGCCTCTTTCTTGGATTAGCCATATACCGGCAAACAACTCCCATAGCAAATGCAATATCCAGTCTAGTAGCTATCATAGCATATATAAGACTCCTAACTGCTGATGCATAAGGAACCTTGGCCTTCATAGCCCCCTCCTCATTGGATTTGGGACTATCTTCTTAACTTAGTTTTACATATGGAGGCACTGGAGTACTTATTGTCTTCCCCCCCTCCATATTGAAATGTTGCAACACTTTTGTAACATATTCCTTCTATGAAAGTTGAAGGAGTTTCCTACTCTGGTCATGCGTGATGCACATACCAAGAGACTTGTAGGTCCCAAAGCCTTTATGTTGAAGGCATCACGCAATTGGCCTTCAATGCATCTAGCTCATAATTGTTCTTGCTAGCCAATAGCATATCATCCACATAAAGTACCAGGAGTATCAGACTATTGTCCTTAGCCCTTTTAGTGTAGAGGCAGTGATCAATCTCACTTATTATAAAACCCTGGGACCGAATGAAAGCATCAAACTTTTGATACCATTCTCTAGGCTCTTGTTAAGGCCATAGAGACTCTTTTTCAGCTTGCAAACTAAATGTTCTTTGCCCTTTTCTTCAAATCCTTCCGGTTGTACCATGTAAATTTCCTCATGCAGATCCCCATGCAAGAAAGCTGTCTTGACATCCATCTACATAAGCTCCATATTTTCTATTACCATAAGTCCAATTACACATCTAAGTGTGGTCATCTTCACAATTGAAGAGAAGATCTCATCAAATTGCATACCCTTCTCTTGCTTGAACCCTTTAGCAACCAAACGGGCCTTATACTTAGGCACATCATCACCTGTGACCTTCATCTTGTAGACCCATTTACATGGCAATGCTTTCTTTCCATGTGGCAAAGAAACCAAGTCCTAAGTATTATTCTTCATGAGTGAACTTATCTCGGATTGCATAGCGTACTCCTACTTGCACTAATACTCATGCATCATAACCTCTCTGTAGGAAGAAGGATCCCCACAATCAATAAGCATCACATAGGCTGCCCCTGGATTTAATCTCTCAAGCAGTTTAGACACTCTAGCTGATCTTCTCAAAGGCATTTTAGCTTGCTTTCGCATGCATAGTCTGAATCTGTGTACCCAAGTACATGCATCTCACCTCTGCCAAAGAAGATACACATCTCCTTGCTACCCTTCATGTACCTATTGATGCACTTAACTGCCTCCCAATGCCTCTTTCTTGGATTAGCCATATACCGGCAAACAACTGCCACAGCAAATGCAATGTCCAGTCCAGTAGCTATCATAGCATACATAAGACTCCCAATTGTTGATGCATAAGGAACCTTGAGCTTCATAGCCCTCTCCTCATTGGATTTGAGACTACCCTCCTAACTCAGTTTTACATATGGAGGTAATGGAGTACTTAGTGCCTTCCCCCCTCCATATTAAAACATTGCAACACTTTTGTAACATACTCCTTCTATGAAAGTTGAAGGAGTTTCCTACTCTGGTCATGCGTGATGCACATACCAAGAGACTTGTAGGTCCCAAAGCCTTTATGTCAAAGGCATCATGCAATTGGCCTTCAATGCATCTAGCTCATAATTGTTCTTACTAGCCAATAGCATATCATCCACATAAAGTACCAGGAGTATCAGACTATTGTCCTTAGCCCTTTTAGTGTAGAGGCACTGATCAATCTCACTTATTATGAAACCCTGGGACCGAATGAAAGCATCAAACTTTTGATACCATCCTCTAGGCTCTTGCTTTAGGCCATAGAGACTCTTTTTCAGCTTGCAAACTAAATGTTCTTTGCCCTTTTCTTCAAATCCTTTCGGTTGTACCATGTAAATTTCCTCATGCAGATCCCCATGCAAGAAAGCTGTCTTGACATCCATCTACATAAGCTCCATATTTACTGCTGCCATAAGTCCATGAATTACGCATCTAAGTGTGGTCATCTTCACAATTGAAGATTTGTTTGTTGCTTCTTCCTACGATTCCAAATTAAAATTCTGGGGGCACATTTTCGTCTAGAGTTCCAGTTTATTTTGGGGGGGGGCAAAGAGAGAGAGAGAGAGAGAGAGAGAGAGAGAGAGAGAGAGAGAGCACTAGTTGAATGAAATGGTTGCCACTTTTTGCAATCATCATGCATCCTCTCAAAATAGAAGGGGATGCACTAGTGACATTTAAATCCATTTTCATGTCATTGTATATTTTGTTTGAGCTTTGATTCCACATAAGTATTCAGTGAAGTATGCCTCTTACATTCGATAGCATGACCCTTTCATTTCACTAGATTAACTCAATACACCTTCGATTCTTGTGCTTTGGTTTGACCTACTACCATGTGACAAATTTAGCCCACAAGTCACTATTGTTCAATTCGATCACATCCTTAGTGAACTTGGTCAAACACTAGATCGATTTGATTTCGACTCTTTAATCGCAATTAGGCAAACCCATTCAATTATTGTTTCAAATGTTCTATATGATAAAGTGGGATATGAAGGTCAAACGTCTCAAGGAGGGTTAGAAAGGGCAAAACACTTCGTTTTCTTATCATCTAACTCCCTTCCAAGCGTTATGGACGCTACAAGCGTACACTCAAATTCAGTTTCTGCCGCGATTTAGCTTCACAAACTTGCTACAAAGAATTCAAGTTCATCTTCAGCCACGCACAAACATTACGTCAAGGCAGACCCTCATTCTAGCTTCACAACATGACGTCCGGCAACCCACGACCAGTTCCTGAAGATAATGAGGAGCCCACAGGAGCAGCTCCATTGCTATCTGCAAACGACCACCCGGCACCTTCTGAAGATGATGTTCATCTTTCTCTTCAGAACATGGCGATAAGCAACCCTCCATCTCCCGAGGACGTTGCTCTTAGGACGCCAACAGATTGTCATTTCGTTACAGCAGCAGAAACATCAAATTACATAGCACCAGACTTAGAGGACAATATTCTGCTGAACCTGCCAATTGCAAGCCTTGCCGGTCTCCGTTGCACTTGCAGACGGTGGAACACATACATATCTTCCATTGAGTTCTCAATCAGACGTTCTCAACGTCTTCCTCGTGAGGACACTTGGATTGTGTTCAGCCATCCCGGAGGTGGAAAGGTTAATTTTCTGGATGTGCGTATGCTTCGATGGCGCAATATCCACTACCCCCACGACCCGGCAGCCATGCCCATAGCGGCACACTCCGGACTCGTTTTGATGTTGCGTGAGAGACGCGCGAGGATTTACTTCTCGGTTTGGAACCCATTAACAGGACAACTGCTGCATCTGCCCGTAACAAACGCACTACTGAAACACCCATCGATCTGTGGGTTTGGGGTATACGATGCGCCGGCGACGGCGTACAAAGTGGTGGTGACAGGGCGCTGCGATTTCTACATGTCAGATATGATGATAAGCGAGGTATACGATTCGAGGCACAGGGCCTTAGAGAGCCGATCCCTGTTGGGTTTCGGGTTCACTAGTGCGGTCTTCTCGGGGGCAAAGTTCTACTGCACGGTGATGTATGGCAACGGAATCTGTGTCTTCGACGAGACGGCGATGCGCTGGGGAAGGACGATGACGAACTTCGTGGGGCGGGTGCAACAGCTGCGGAACACGTTGATGGATCACGAACAGCAATTGGTGCGGTTTAACTGGCAGAACATAAATCCAAGGCGTTGTCCACTACGAAGGACGATATGCAGAGAGGCTGACGAAGTGGAGTCGCAAATGGATCCTCTTCCTGTGGAGCCATTCAACGAGTTCAGGGTCTCCTTACCTCGTCGCTTACACTGTTGGAAGTTGCCCTTGAACATCTGTGCCTGGCAAAATCAAGTGTTTATAAGAACATCTGATGGCGTTGATCAATCCTTTCTGTATGACATTTCTCTCAATCTCATGCACCACCTCCCTCCTTGCCCATCCCCTCCCCGTACTTGCATGGGCTTCAATCCCAACCTCTGGCAGGTTCCCTAGCCACTATAAATCTACTTTCAAGAATTGCCTCCACATATCTTCCTACCCATGCAAGGTATAGTACAATCTCCTATCGCAACGGATTTATACGAGCATTTAATTCCCCATTCCAACTTTGATTATTCCCAGGCCTTTCCTTGTTTTTGGTGTCATGCCCAAAAGAAGAAGAAGAAGAAGAAGAAACTTAGATTAAGATGGTTTTCAAGATCCATCAAAGCAACTCTATAATTGAGGATCAATGATTTATTCCTTTTTAGCTTCATCACCTATGCTAGTCCCTAATGTAGCTTGTCACCTTGATTACAAAAGGTCCAACCTCTAAGTACATACTTTAAACATCATCCTCAATCTTGGGAACTTTTGACTCAACTATCTCCTTGCATTCTAGATGAAATTATAGAGTTCCTTGGGGGATTCACCTCAATTTTAGAGTACCAAGTGCATTCTAAAGGAAATTAACAAGATGGGTTTCTAAAATTGAACTTGAAAAAAAATTCCATCAATTCATAAATAGAGAGGGTGCTTTTATAGGGGGGGAAATGTTAGCTAAGGAGTTCTTTAAATGTTAGCTAAGAAGTTCTTTAAATAACACTTGAAAGCACGTGATACATAGGGTTTTTTTGTAGTGCACCCCTCAAGAGTGTTTCCTTCTTATTTTTTCACACATATCCAACAAGATTTTCTCATTAGGAGCGTAAGATAATAAAATTCTTTATTAAATTGGTTCATATTTAGACACAATCAGAATTCCCCATAGAACTTACAAACAATTCATCTCCATGTTTTAACCTCGTTTTAACCCCCATGTAATCATAGTTTCATGAATTTGACTAAGATATTTGATGGCTAGGAACTCTTCTTCATTATAGTTCTAAAACACCTTTAATTTGGTTTGTTTGCATATGGTGCTTCACAATGATTAATCACTAATGAATGGCCTTGTTTATCCAATTGTAAGAGTCATTCATGCTGACATTTTTTGAGATAGATCATACCGTTCAAAATTATAAACTTCTCTTGGAACCTTGCAATGTTCATAACAAGGATAATGGGAACATGAAATAAATTTAACACATGAAAAGAAGATAGCTTTAGGCTCTTTAAACTTTTAACTTTTTCCTAGCTGCACATGCAAAGTATCTCCATTCTTGAATAGCAGGCTTCCTACATAAAATTTTGTAGCTCAAATAAAAATATGAAAATGAAGCAAACATGATGCAATGTGAAGCAGAAAACTTGAAAAAATAATAAAATGGATGGGGGGGGGAAGAGAGAGAGAGAGAAATTATCACTTGCTTTCATATAAAATGGAATTGGGAAAAAAAATGCTATCAAAGCCTTTAACTTTCTAAGGTCTCAAAATACGAACTATTTGTTAAAGCATAGCTTGTCCAAAATCATAGTTTTGGTTATATAGAAAATAGAGCCTTTTGTTGAGATACCAATAATCCATACTATGCTAGAATATGAATATTATATGATAATGTATGCCTAATTAGTAATTATGCATCACATATGATCATGCCTATCTTATCTTACTTCTTATTTACTATATATTAAGGAGGGTGGGAGGCACAACATGGCAGCAGACGGAGAGCTCTAGGTGCAAAGGGAAACCACGTGTTGCGAACTTGCATGGCTGGGAGGCAGTCGCAGAGTGGAACATTGAATGCAAGATTTTTTGAATCCATGGCGGCTTGGCGCATTGAAAGTTGAAACTTGAAGTCTCTAACAACCTCTTTCCAGCTCCCGCACTCCCAATCCCTCGGGACCATGTGATGACATGGGCTTTAAACTGATCGACGGTTGAGGTTCGGCGTTGTCGATCGGACAGTAGAATTTTGCCGCGGCTATCTGGACAAAGTTCCTTTGTCATGGAATGCTAGCCAACGGATTTAGGAGCTACGAGCTACGGGTATTTTGAGGGGGACCATATGTACGTACAAGGTGCCTGAAATTCGGCACCCATATCTTTTGTGATTTTGACTCTCAGGGCTCACCTATCGCATCCACACCACCTCTAGCTGCTGCGAAAAATCCCTCTGTCCAACGTGAACGTTCTGGGGAAGCCTACGATGGGCTTCTAATATAGATATATAAAATGCCTTTTCCTAATGCCAACGATGGGCTTAGGTAGAGTATCCTTTTCAGCCCTGCACACCTCCTCCCTTCTTAGGTACGCTCAGAACCTGAAGCAACATACATTCTGATTTGGATTTTTAGACTTCATCGCAAGTTCTGTTTTACTAACCATCGTCATAAAAAGTTCTTAAAAAAGCTACAATCTGATGCTAAGAGCGATACAATCTTTGAATTGTAGCACCATCCAAGTTATTTGAAGTAGTTGCATTATAGACGATCAACAGCTTCAAGGAGACAAGTACAACCATCGTCTTTGTTGATAGAGCAGCAGGCCAAGCAACGTCTTGAGAACCACATGCCACTGCAGCTAGAAATCAACAACATTCAAGTACGTCTCTTTTGCTTGAATATTAATACGTGATTACCCCGTACTTCAAAGTCTCCATGCATACATTTTTTCTCCAAGGCTTTTTCACATCGCATATCTCTTTCCTTTTCTCATGCAACTACTTTCGTCATCACGATCCTTTGGTATGGTACTCGTGTGTTCTACTATGCAAGTCACTTAGTTCGATGCCACCTCAAGAAATTAGCTCTTAGAGATACCCTAGGGATTCAGATTTCTTAAATTGGCTCGGTGGTCATTTAGAGGATTCGAGTTTGCATCCAGGGACTTGCTAGATGAGCATTGTGATTCCTCATTGAGCATGCTATAAGACTTCTAACAAATAATATTTTTACAAATTTAGAAACTAGGAAGATTCCTTGTGATGGCTACAAAAAGAGGGTTGTTGTCCATGGCCTAAGAGGACATTGTTTGTGTTAGAAATGACCCAACAGAGGGTACGCATTGTGGAAGACTAAGCATTCATCTTGAGAGTACTCCCATGATGCCACCTCCCTTGGCCCTTTAGCCGAATCTCAAGCTAGCTCGCATCCACCTCATCATGACCATGCTAAAAAACCAACATCCATACGGCTCTCCAAACATCCATACACACAGTCGCGATGCTTGATATAAGCTACAGTCTACCTCTGTAGCTCCACACGGATTAAACTTTGCTCAAGTTACGTGTAGTGTTGAGGCTTTTGGGTCGCTTGCTAAATGCTAAACATCTCGGATTTTGTCCTTGCTGTCTTTAGGAGCGAACACGGTGCTCTCTAAATGGTCCCAAAGTTGTGCTTGAACCAAGGCAGAGTTCTAGTTCTGCATCCTTATGTGAATTCAACTATGGCCATGGTATCTTTAACCATGCTTCTGGGCCTATGTTGCTTGTGAAACGTCTCAACATTCATCTTGGGAGTACTCCAATTATGCCACCCCCCCTTGGCCCCTTAGGAATCCCAAGCTAGCTCACATCCCCGCCTCATCATGACCATGCCAAAAAACCAACATGAGCTGCCCTCCTACATGCGGATCTTACATGCCGTGCCTATCCATGAGAAACTCCTCAACTAGCTTGTACTCATCTATAGCTTTTGCCCATAACTTCTCATCCATGCTCCTTTCGAGCCTCCAATGTCCAATGCACTCGTAGATAGCTTCTGCACCATGAGTCTGTGCTCTCAAGACCCCCTTGGCTTTCTTCTCAAAATTGCTTTTACCAGTAGCATTTCAGCCCAAGCTGATGTGGTAGGATCAAAAAGCCACTCGTGCTCTTTGCAACGACGTAGGTCTCGTCTCAAACGCAATTCGGACGACCAAGAATCATCCATTTTTGTGAGCAGCCCATAGCCATGCTAGACCCATAACTAGCACCCCAGGGGTGTGCGTGGTGCGTACTGTGCATGCCAGTCTACTTGACCTCACTCCCCTTCACCTCTCATTCCATGCTCTCAAGCCCGCCCACGTTCCTTTGTGTGCATGTGCAATGCTCACGAGAGACCATCATGTCCAATTCCAATGTTGGCTGAGGAGGGGCCAATAAAAGTCAGATGAGGGTAGTACTTCAATCATGCCAAAGTTCTCCAATCCTGGTGGTACCTGTATGCATCTCTGGCCAAGGTACCTTAATCAATGCTTGCGGTCCCCTCTTGTATGCCAAATAACCCACCATACGGCATCCTTAGCTTTCTAACAGCTTCCCGAGCTTGAGTTTTTAAAAGCATCCATACGGCTCTAAAAAAACATCCATGCACACAGCCACCACCGTGATGCTTGATATAAGCTAGAGTTCTACCTCTGTAGCTCCACACGGATTAAACTTTGCTCAAGATATGTGTAGTGTTGAGACTTCTAAGCCACTTGCTAAATGCTAAACATCCCAGATTTTGTCGTTGCTATCTTTCGGAGCGAACACGGTGCTCTCTAAATGGTCCCAAAGTTGTGCTTGAACCAGGCCAGAGTTCTAGTTCTACAGCCTTATGTGAATTCAACTATGGCCACGGTATCTTTAACCATGCTTCTGGGCCTATGTTGCTTGTGAAACATCTCAGCATTCATCTTGGGAGTACTCCAATGATGCCACCCCCCCTTGGCCCCTTAGCTGAATCCTAAGCGAGCTCGCATCTGCCTCATCATGGCCATGCCGAAAAACCAACATGAGCTGCCCTCCTACATGTGGATCTCACATGCCATGCCTGTCCATGAGAACCTCCTGAACTAACTTGTACTCGTCTGCATCTTTGGCTCATAACCTCTCATCCATGCACTCTGCGAGCCTCCAATGTCCAGTGCACTCGTAGTAAGCCTCTGCACGAGTCTATGCTCTGGAGCTCCCCTTGTCTTTCTTTCCAAAATTGCTTTTACCAGTAGCCTTTCAGCCCAAGCTGATGTGGTAGGATCGAAGAGCCGCTCATGCTCTTCGCAACGACGTAGGTCTCCTTCCTTTGTGTGCATGTGCAATGCTCACGAGAGACCATCATTTCATAAAAGTCAGATGAGGATAGTACTTCAATCATGCCAGAGTTCTCCAAACTTGGTTGAGGAGGGGCCAATAAAAGTCAGATGAGGGTAGTACTCAATCATGCCAGAGTTCTCCAAACCTGGTTGTACCTGAATTAAACTCTAGCTAAGGTACCTTAATCAAGGCTTGCAGGCCCCTCTTGCATGCCAAATAACCCACCATATGGCTTCCTCAGCTTTCTAATAGCTTCCTCAGCTTGAGTTTTTAAAGCATCCATACGGCTCAACAAAAACATCCATGCACACAGCCGCCACCGTGATGCTTGATATAAGCTAGAGTTCTACCTCTATAGCTCCACACGGATTAAATTTTGCTCAAGATACATGCAGTGTTGAGACTTCTGTGTCGTGTGTGGACTTTTTATATAGCTAGAGGTCAGCTAGTAGCACTTGCATGATCAGCATCTAGGTTATCATCTACTAATGCTCCTTTCGTATGTTGGCAGCATTGCAAGGATCAAGAGTACTCTTCAAGCTCAAGCTCTGATTCTAACATTGAGATGGGAGAGACAATGGATAAATTGATCACTGATGTTATGGATAGCCCTTCCATAAATACATCAATGTATCGATCAAAACATGGATTGAGTTTTGACTTGGCATTATATGGCTTGATGTTGGAGACACTAGCTTCTCAACATATCCCTTTAGTTGAAGAACTAAAGGCTCTGTCAACTGGAATAAACATTGATCATCAACGATGGAGTTGCATAAGTGAAAACTTGTGCATGGGAGTTGGCATCGATGGACGTCAGCGGATTTACCTAGCTGATCAGCCTACAATTTGCATACCATTTCTTGAGAAATGGCCCTCCATAGTGCAATCGTTTCACATCTTAAGTGAAGGTTCTCACCTTTGTATCGAAAGCACTATGACTTCCATGAGTGCACTATGGTGTGTCGATGCTCACCACCATGGCATACCATCATCATTTGTATGGCATTACATTAGTGCATGTGGTTGCCACGGCAGGATGGCAAATCGTCAACACCAAATTTTCCATGAAATGACATCTACTAAAGCCAAATCTCTACCTAAGAGATTGGAGGAAATATTAATTATGTACAAGGTTCATCTGGTTACTGTAAGAGTTGCACCAAATTTTACTGACTATAGATGTCATCATGGGGACTTTGTCTGACAAGGCAAAAGGTTAGATTCCGTGCATCGCAATACATGTCACAAGTCAAGTGGAAAGTGTGGATGTCCTTTTCTTGTTCATGTGTATTCTCTGGGAGGGGACAAGTGTGAGCTGAAAGTGGCCAACTGTCACAAGGGGCATGTGCCTGGAAGTCGATCGGATTTATATCATCTTCCAGCTCATCCCACGGTTATTGCATGTTGCACTGCAGACTTATACGATGTTGGTAGTGCATGGCATGTTAGCAAACACACTATTCAAACTTTTTGGACTTGTGTAAAGTCCAATTTGAGAAATGGACTAAAAAACAGTCCAAAAATTTTGAATAAACTAGTAATGTTGTTTTTTGAACTAGATTTGCCAACTCAAAACAAAAGATTTAATGATTAAGTACTAAGAACATCAATGCATAACCAAATCTCTTACAAAGGTGGTCTACATAAACATCTTCATAACTTCACAAAAATCTCTTACAAAGTGGTCTACATAAACATCTTCATAACTTCTTGTGAATTGAGCAACTATCACCTAAGAACATCAATACATGACCAATAATAGATGACCAATTCTCTTACAAAGTGGTCTACATAAACATCTTCATAATCACCTAAGAACATCAATAGATGACCAATAATAGATGACCAATTCTCTTAGAAAGGTGGTGTAAATAAACACCTTTATGTATAAGTGGTGTGCACACACCTTTATGACCATTTCTTTTAGAAAGGTGGTGTACATAAAGCCCTTAGAAAGGTAGTGCAGATAAATCCTTTTATGTGTAAGTAGTGTACATATACACCACACTTGGTATTAAAAAACACCGTTAAGTATAAAATGGCCCTCATAAACAATCTTTATACACAATAATGAGAGCAAAGAAATCAAAAAAGTAGTAAACTTTTTATTAGATATTAGCTTTACATAGAAGTTCAAAACTTGTGATTACAAAGCCGTTAGCCATCATGTTACTCAGTACCAATGTCCTCAATGCCAGGCCCTTGACTACCAGGGTCCTGACTAATAGGCTGTGGAGTCTCAATAGCAAGGTCCTTAGTAGTTTGCTCTTCAGTTCCAAGCACCTGACTAGTAGGCTGCTCTAGAGTCTCATGACCAAGTTCTTGGTAAGTAGGGACCTGGCTACTAGATTCCTGACTAGTAGGTTGCTCTGGAGTCTGTAAGGTCATGGTTGAAGAACCATCTATGCCTCCTGGTAACTCCTCCTGGTCATGCTTTGCCTCGTCCATACCTTCTTTGAGTAAGGCTTCCTTGCTTGATCCACTTGCCTGTCCTTCACCCAAGATCGATCCACTTGCCTGTCCTTCATCCAAGATCAAGGGTGCCTTCCTCACTTTTAATTTTAAGGGAAGTGCTTCCACCTCTTTAGCCTTACCTTTACCTGTGACGTGCTGTACTACTGTAACTTCTTGCTGCCGCGAACCTTCCCGTATGATGAGTGGAACCTCCTTGACTCTAGTTGACAATTGATCACCCTTATTCTTTGTGCGGATTTCTTCTTGCCGTAAGTCATCGGATGCAGAGCTTTCATCCTCATCATCACCTGAGCTAGAATCATCACCCTCAGACTCACTACCCTCTTCTTTGACATTTTCCTCCTCAAAGAAAGTAGTGCAACTGTAATATGTGTCAAAGAACTCAATTTGATGGGGGGTATCAATGACATTTACATTTCTACCTTGGCGTAGCAATTTCTCAGCAGCAAAACCCATTCGATACAATGCTACTTCCCACCCATCATTCAATAAATTCTTTGTCATCTCTAGTATCACATCAGGATCCATCGGCTTTCTGTAATCCACCATTGCTGCATCAAGCTTAACCTTATTGTCCTCAAAGTAATGAAGCTCGAGAGTCCTTAAAGGAGTTTGGATTAGATTACCACCACCCCTCGACAAGAAGCACATCAAGAAAGGCTGCAAGACTTGAATGGCAGTGCCTTCCAAGGCAGTCATATGATTACGCAGGACTATACCATGGTATACTTTTGAAAGTAAATACCCAAATGAAGATGTCAAACTCGCATATAGGGCATCCCTTTGTGATTCTGTCACGAATAGGACCAACGTTGATCTTTTCTTATCTGCCATAGGACCTTCAACAATAAACCGCACAAGTTCAACTATCCGTGACACTGCAAGGTCTTGCAATTCATCTATGAAAAATATGCATGACTTCTCCCAAGCATGACCGCTCATTGTTATGAAATGCTCTGTATCAATGCCATTGATGTGTGCAAATTTTGTATCGTTCTCTGATAGCAGGATATCATAAGAGAGGCTGAATGGAGAACCATCATCTAAACCACCAATTGCTCTACCTTGGGTACTGGACTGCAAGGCCTTTTTCTTGATGTCCATATATTCTGTCTCAACAACCTTTGGCATTTTAGCTCTTAGATCCTTTGTTGGTGTGGCATCTGCATCCATTGAAGCCAACCACTTTCTAGCCCATGTCTTATCAAGGAGTTGACCTAGGCTAAGTGCTTTCTTCTTATCCACATCAATTGACTTGCCAGCTAACTCATCATCAGATTTCAATAAAAATAATAGTGCCGAGAGAGCAGCCTCACTTTGAATCATTCAGGTGACCACTTCATCTAAGTTGCTATGCTTGCTCTTCTTTCCAAAGAAGCAGTCACCACTTAGGATCTTCTTGCATACTTCTTCTGTTATTGCATCTGGAACAAACCTTAAAGCTCTCCACCAAACAATAGACATCGGTTTCTTTATTTCTTTCCTCTGAGTTGCAATGTGCTCTGGTGCCTCAAAGGATATCTTTCCTGTTTCATATGCTTGGCAAACATCCACGATGCTCTGAAACACTGAGTCCTCACGGAAGACAATGCAGGTAACATCCCTGTATCTTGCAACGGCGGTGTTCAAATCCTTTGCCTCAACCTTATTACCTGGTATGCCTTGCGTATTGCTTACAACACCTTTCAAGCATCTATAGAACCGAGTCCTCTTTGCCATGTACTCCGATGTAGGTCTCCTGCCCTTCACTGTTTGTGGCTTTCCATAGCCCATCCATAACTCCCTTGCCTTTATCAAGATCTCAGAAAGAGAAGAGCTTTTTTTCAACCTAAATGGAGCAGAATTCAGCCTCTCTGATTCTAGAATGTACTTCGAGTCATCGTTAAATATGCATATATGACAAATGACCCGTTGAAACTTTTCCATCCACTCAATTTGTGTCAAGTTTCCTTTTCTTCCCTCATCAAGGGCGATCCTGCAAGCTTCACAAAAGTGTTGCCCATCAATGGGCTCAAACCTGCATCTTTCTAAGAATCTATTCTTTGCCAGCATGTATCTCTTCT
Source organism: Dipteris shenzhenensis (assembly GCF_047967505.1). NCBI lineage: Eukaryota > Viridiplantae > Streptophyta > Polypodiopsida > Gleicheniales > Dipteridaceae > Dipteris > Dipteris shenzhenensis. Next base: position 10,387,394 of record NC_141603.1, on the reverse strand, counting down.
CGATGTCACTCCCATATCGGCTTTGGTACAAAGCCTCTCCATGAACAAAGTCACTCCTTCTAAAGTTCTCAAAAGCATCAAGAAAGTCCACGCGCTTTTGAAATGTGACATCAGGCAATGTAGGATCATCTTCTTGAAGTCTCTTAAACGCCATAGGACGAAGAGTGATATTAGTGGCAACGGGAGTTCTTGTTTTCCTTGTATCTTCATACAATTTGCGTGCAAATATCTTATCGAGCTTTCTTTGATTTGTGAACAATGAAGCTCGATCAATAAGCATTGTGGCCACGCTGAATTGTGAAAATCCCCAAATGTATCCCTCATCCTCTGGAGGATGTAAGTCTGCCACACTTATAGAAAAGTCTTCGAGACTTGTATCTTCTTCTTGCTGATCTTCCTCTTCATCGCTATCCAATTTTTCGCCTGGTTTTAAATAGCCTGCACTTGAGCGATCTGCACGTGGAGTAGGAGTTATTTTTGCTCTTTTTCTGGGAATAGCTATAGCACTTGAGTCTGCTCCACGATCACTCCTTCTTGTTCATGTAGTTGCAACAGTCGATGGCGTAGGTACAGTTGGAGATACTGTAGTTACACTTGCTGGAGTTACCAGAGTTACCGCCATAGATATTGACGGTACTTGAGGGTTATATGTTATAGATGGCATACTTAGTGCTGCTGAAGGTTCAACACCACCACTTGGAAATGCATCCCACATTTTCTTCAATGCTTCTAAGGCATTAAGTAATTCTTGGGATCCCTCAATTGAACCTGGTAACGGCTTCAAGAAGTGCTTCGGAGTAACTCGTAACTTGTAAACCACCTCGTCATTCTTTCCTTGGCACACAATTTCTATCAAATTGTTTTCTTTAATATTGATGTTTGATACCATGCCACCATTTCTTACTGCCTCTACAGAATATTTCGGGCTTGATATGTTCTCTGAAGTGATCACCAAAAAATACTTTGATTTGCGCTCCATAAAATACCAAGCATGTTCAAGGTATTTGAAAGACACCTTGGAACCAAAACTGGAAGCCATGAAAGCTATAGTTTTCTGAAAAACAATCAAAAATAAAAAATGAAAAATACAATGATTTTCAAACTCAAAATATTAAATAAATTTTTAATTAAATATTCTTTTAAGTTTTATTTATTTTTAATTTTTAAAATAAAATATTTTTTTTTCCTTTTTAATTATGTTATTTTAATTAATTAGTTTATTTTTATATTCAAAATTTAATTTAATTTTTTGATTTTTTTAAAGTTTTATTTATTTTAACTTTTTTAATTTTGATGGGACAGGGCGCAGGGAAAGCGCGGGGAAGGGGGAGCGGGAGGGGACGGGGCGACGGCAGGGACGGGGAGGGGGCGTGGGACAAGGGGGAGACGGAGGGGGCTCGGGCGGGGAGGGGGAGGCGGAGGGGCATTACTGCCCCCGCAACAGGTGAGCCCCTCCCCCTCCCCACCCGCACTCCCTCACCCTTGCCCCACGCCCCCTTACCCTCCCTGTGCCGCCCCACCTCTCCCTTTGCTCTGGGAGGCGATGCCCCCCTCCCCACCCGCGCCCCCTTCCCCTTGCCCGCACCCGTCCTCTTTGCCCCACTGCACCTGTTGCATGCCATGCCCCCCTCCCCGCCCCCCTTGCCCTCCCCACGCCCCCCCTTCCCTCTGCTCGCCCCCTTGCCCTCCCCACGCCCCCCTTTCCCTTCCCCCTTGCCCCTCCCCTTGCCCCGCCCCTGTTGCATGCACAATAGGTGGGGTTGCACGCAACAGGTGAGGCGGGCAATGTCCCCCTCCCCGCCCCTCGCCCGCCCCCTTGCCCTCCCCACGCCCACCCCTTCCCTCCGCCCGCCCCCTTGCCCTCCCCATGCCCCCCCTTCCCTTCCCCCTTGCCCCTCCCCTTGCCCCCGCCCCGCACCTGTTGCGCACGCAACAGGTGTCCCCTTGCCCTCCCCGCCCGCCCCCTTGCCCTCCCCGCCCCTCGCCCGCCCCACGCCCCCCCTTCCATCCGCCCGCCCCCTTGCTCTCCCCACGCCCCCCCTTCCCTTCCCTCTGCCCGCCCCCTTGCTCTCCCCACGCCCGCCCCCTTGCCCTCCCTGCCCCTCGCCCGCCCCACGCCCCCCCCTTCCATCCGCCCGCCCCCTTGCTCTCCCCACGCCCCCCCTTCCCTTTCCCTTGCCCCTCCCCTTGCCCCCTGCTGTTGCGCACGCAACAGGTGAGGGGGGCGATGCCCCCCTCCCCGCCCCCCTTGCCCGCCCCTCGCCCACTTGCCCTCCCCACGCCCCCCCTGCCCTTCCCCCTCCCCTTGCCCCCTTGCCCCTCCCCTCACGCTCCCCTCGCCCGCCCCCCCTCCCCTCGCCCCCCCTCCCCCTTGCCCCTCCTCCCCTCGCCCTCCCCTCGCCCGCGCCCCCCCCTTCCCTCCGCCCGCCCCCTCGCCCCTCCCCTCGCCCCCCCTTCGCCCCTTCGCCCCTCCCCTCGCCCCCTCGCCCCTCCCCTCGCCCCCGCCCCCTCGCCCCTTCCCTACCCTGCCCCTCACCCGCCCCTCGCCCGCCCCCCCTCCCCTCGCCCTCGCCCGCCCCCTCGCTCCCCTCCCCCTTGCCCCTCCTCCCCTCGCCCGCCCCCCCCACGCCCCCCCCTTCCCTCCGCCCGCCCCCCTCGCCCCCCTCTTCCCCCCTCGCCGAGGGCGAGGGGAGAAGGGGGGGGCGGGCGAGGGGGGAAGGGGGGGGCGAGGGGGGCGGGCGGAGGGAAGGGGGGGCGTGGGGGGGCGGGCGAGGGGAGGAGGGGCAAGGGGGAGGGGGGCGAGGGGGCGGGCGAGGGCGAGGGGGGGTGGGCGAGGGGCGGGGAGGGGGGCATCGCCCCCCTGACCTGTTGCGTGCGCAACAGGTGGTGCACATGCAACAGGTGAGGGGGGCGATGCCCACCTGTTGCGCACGCAACAGGTGAGGGGGGCGATGACCCCCTCCCCGCCCCTCGCCCACCCCCTTGCCCTCCCCGCCCCCCTTGCCCTCCCCACGCCCCCCCCTTCCCTCCGCCCTCCCCACGCCCCCCCTTCCCACGCCCTCCCCACGCCCCCCCCTTCCCTCTGCCCCCCCTTCCCTCCGCGCTCCCCCCTCCCCCCCCCCCGGCGCCCGCCCCCTGCCCCCTTCCGTCGACGGAAGGGGGCAGGGGGTAGGCGCGGGGGGGGGCGTGGGGAGGGGGGAGCGACAACAGGGAGGGGGAAAGGGGCAGCGGCAGGGGGCAGGCGCGGGGAGAAGGGAAGGGGGCGGGAGGAGGGAAGGGGGCGGGGGCAGGCAAGGGGGAGGGGAAGGTAGTGCGGGGCGAGGGACAAGGGGAGGGGAAGGGAAATGGGGCGGGACGGGCAGAGGGAAGGGAGCGGGGCAAGGGGGAGGGGAAGGCAGCAGGACGGGGAGGGAAAGGAGAGGAGGGGAAGGGGCCTTGGGGAGGGAGGAGAGGGGAAGGGGGAAGGGAAGGGAAGGGAAGGGAGGGGAGAAGCGGGAGGGGAGGGGAAGGGAGGGGAAGGGGAGGGGAGAGAGGAAGTTGGAGAAGAGGGAGGGAGGGAGTACCTGAGTGGAGAGGTGGTGGAGCTCCAGGAAAGTTGTGAGAGAGAATAAGAGAGTTATGAGACAGAATGAGGAGAAGTAGAGTTTTATAGGAAATGGATAGCTTTTAGGTCAAGTCAGCTTTTTTTAGTTTTTAAGGTTTTTTTAGGTTCTTTTAGGTTCACTATAAGTAGAACATTCTTCATAATCTCTTTCATTTAAAGATCATTCGTTTACACTCCACGCTTCTCTCCTCTCATCAACCTGTTGCAGGATTCGCAAAAATTTTCAAAATGTTGCAAGAGGTGAGTTCATTTCTAACCTATTGCGTACGCAAGAACTTCTAAGAATCAAGTTTTTATAAATTTGAATTTTTTTTCAAATCCAATCTTTTTCTCAAAAACTTGTGTGTATGCAACAACTTAAAAAACCATTTTAGCATTAAATCTTTTTTTCCATAAAATTTCCTCTTTAACTCAAACTCTCACAACCCCTCCCTACCTATTGCGTACGCAACAACTTCAAAACAAAATTTAACACTCAAACCCTACCTATTGCGTACGCAACAACTTCAAAACAAAATTTAATCATAAATCTCTCAAAAAAACTCATCAACCAAAAAAAACAATCTATTACAAATTTCTCTCCCAACCTCAAAGCCACTCAAACCTCCAAAATTTAATCATAAATCTCTCCAAAAAAACTCATTTAAAAAAAAGAAACAATCTATTATACATTTCTCTCTCAACCTCAAAACCACTCAAACCTCCCTACCTATTGCGTACGCAACAACTTCAAAACAAAATTTTATCATAAATCTGTCAAAAAAACTCCTTTAAAAAAAAAAACAATCTATTACACATTTCTCTCTCAACCTCAAAACCACTCAAACCTCCCTACCTATTGCGTACGCAACAACTTCAAAACAAAATTTTATCACAAATCCTCCAAAAAACTCTTCTCATGACACTTTATTACAAATATCTCTATCAACCTCAAAACCACTCAAATGTCCCTACCTATTGCGTATGCAACAACTTCAAAACAAAATTTAATCATAAATCTTTTCAAAAAACTCTTCTCACTACACTTTATTAATATAAGAAATCCATTTATAATATTTTTACTCCATAATATAATAAATTTTTATTAACTAATGTTAAAATATACTTTTGCTAAAAATATATATTATTAATCTATAAATTAATATAAATATTATATAATTATTATATAAATAAATATATAAATACATTAATTTAAGAAAAAAGTTGAAAGGAGGTCTTCTAGCATATGTGCTTTATATAATACTTACTCTTAAAACAATGAAGAATTAGTGAATATATTGCTCTTCTATACATTATTAACTTAAAATCTAATATAAATATAAATAAATTATTATATAAATTTAAATAAATATATAAATAATTGATATTATACATTAATAACATTTAAAATTATGTAGATTATATACTAATAATCTTTCAATTTTAAAAAGTAGTCAATAAAAGAATTAAATTAATTTTAAAAATAAGAAAATATTAAAATTTACACACTTACTTTTAGCATGTATGCTTTTATTCCATGTGTATAATACTTGTTAGTTAGTCGAAAAATGAAAAATTAGATAATGTATTTGTAAGGTAGGTATTTAAAACCATAGAATCTAGAAGACTACACTATCATTGCATCCATATCATTTTTTTACTTTAGTAACCATCAGATATCCATGATTCCATGTGTATAATACTTGTTAGTTAGTCAAAGAATGCAAAATTAAATAATGTATTTGTAAGGTAGGTATTTAAAACCATAGAATCTAGAAGACTACAGTATCATTGCATCCATATCATTTTTTTACTTTAGCAACCACCAGATATCCATGATATGGAATACATATTTCTTAGAATGTCCATGATATGGAATATATATTCTTCGAATATTTCTTATCACATACTTTTTCATTTCTTCTCATACACCATGTAGCATGAATGTAAGAAAATATGAATCGGTGTGCTTTTAGCCTATGTACTTGTTCCTAGGAAATCAGTAGGATACTTTGACTAGGTAGGCTTGTAACTACTTAAAGTAAAGCCTTTGCAAAGGATCGTACCTTCTGATATACCATGCAGCATGAATGTAAAAAAATATGAATCGGTGTGCTTTTAGCCTATGTGCTTGTCCCTAATCAGTAGGATACTTTGACTAGGTAGACTTATACTTACTTAAAGTAAAGCCTTTGCAATGTATCGTACCTATAAACAAAACACTTTGGAAAGCATATAACATATAGTCTATATATATCTAAACTAAATACTTTAGAATGCATATTTTATATAGTCTATATATCTTAAATCTTACACCCTAAATCTTAAATCCTAAAGTTCCCTAAATCTTAGGTTATATAATCTAAGCTCTTAAACTTATATAATAGTTATAATCCCTAAACCTTAAATCCTAATCCCTATAACTTAAATTCTAAAACCTAATTTTCAATTCTAAACCCTAGATTCTACACTCTAAGCTCATGATCTTATATACTAAACCTTAAAACCTAAATCCTAAACCCTAAAATAATAATCATAAACCCTAAAAGCTAAACCCTAAATCCTATATTTTTAACCCTAAACCCTAAACCCTAAATCCTAAACCCTAAACCCTAAAAATATAATCATAAACACTAAACCCTAAATACTAAATCTTAAATCCTAAGCCGTAAATCCTTAACCCTAAATACTAAACCCTAAACCCTAACCCTAAAATACAATCAAAATTTTATGATTTTTCTCGATTTGTGCAACATGTTAGATATACTCTCAACCTGTTGCTTGAGCAACAGGTTGGGGGGTATATCCGACCTCTTGCACAAATCAAGAAAATTCTCGATTTGTGCAACAGGTCGGATAAAATTCTCGATTTGTGCAACATGTTGGATATACTCCTCAACCTGTTGCTTGAGCAACAGGTTGGGGGTATAATATACTCCTCAACCTGTTGCTCAAAGCAACAGGTTGAGGAGTATATTATACCCCCAACCTGTTGCTCAAGCAACAGGTTGAGGAGTATATCCAACATGTTGCACAAATCGAGAATTTTCTTGATTTGTGCAATCAAGAACAGGTTGGAGGTATATCCAATCTGTTGCACAAATCAAGAAAATTCTTGATTTGTGCAACATGTTGGATATACTCCTCAACCTGTTGCTTGAGCAACAGGTTGGGGGTATATCCAACATGTTGCACAAATCAAGAAAATTCTCGATTTGTGCAACATGTTGCATACACCCCCAATTCTCGATTTGTGCAACATGTTGCATACACCCCCAACCTTGGGGGTGTATGCAACATGTTGCACAAATCGAGAATTTTCTTGATTTGTGCAACATGTTGGATATACCCCCAAGGTTGGGGGTGTATCCAACATGTTGCACAAATCGAGAATTTTCTTAATTTATGCAATCAAGCAACAGGTTGGGGGTATATCCAATCTGTTGCACAAATCAAGAAAATTCTCAATTTGTGCAACAGGTTGGGGGTATATCCAACCTGTTGGACAAATCTAGAATTTTTGAGCAACAGTAGAATTTTTAAGCAACAGGTTGGGGGTATATCCAACCTGTTGCACAAATCTAGAAAATTCTAGATTTGTGCAACATGTTGGATATACCCCCAACTTGTTGCTCAAGCAACAAGTTAGGAGATATATCCAACAACAGGCCTCCAACCTATTGCTTGGGGGATATATCCAACAACAGCCCTCCAGGTTGGGGGGTATATCCAACCTGTTGCACAAATCGAGAATTTTCTTGATTTGTGTAACAAATTGGATATACCACCCAACCTGTTGCTCAAGCAACAGGTTGGGGGATATATCCAACAACAGGCCTCCAACCTGTTGCTTGGGGGATATATCCAACTACTGCTCAACCTTGCACAAATCAAGATTTTTCAGTTGTAGGTTGGATATATTCCCCAATTGTATATCAAATTGTTGCACAAACAAGAAAAACTCTTGATTTGTGCAATAAGTTGGATATATCCCCCAACCTCTTGCTTGATATATCCAACCGGTTGCTCAAGTAACAAGTTGGGGGATATATCCAACCTATTGCACAAATTAAAAAAATTCATTAAATTTTGGTTGTATTTTAGGGTTAAGGTTTAGGGTTTAAGATTTAAGATTTAGGGTTTAGGATTTAAGATTTAGGGTTTAGGATTTAGAGTTTTAAGGTTTAGGATTTATTGTTTAGGAGTTTAGGATTTAGGGTTTAGGAATTAAATGTTTAAAGTTTAGGATTTACGGTGGTTAAGATGTTTTGGTATTAATTATTTAAAGTTTAGGATTTAGGGTTTAGGTTAATGCCTTCTCTGCTAGTTTTGATATAGAAGTTATTAAGTAATAATAAGCTCAATGATTATTTATTAAATGTTCATTTTGAGTTGCTAATTTACTTTTATACATAGAACAGGTATTCACCCTAACAGAGGGTATGGATGTGGTGTTATATAAGAAGAATGAAGTGGTGGCTTTTGGACGAATTCATAGTCTTGATCATATGAATGTGTGTCATTTTCAACATTGTGGTGAGAGAAGATGTGTAGTGATAATCACCAACGTTGTAAATCCTGAAGTACATTTAAAATATCCACATGGAGACTTTGAAACATTAAGAGATATCTTACAATGTGACATATTTGATATGCAAGCACACAGAACACTCTGGGACCAAGACGAAATTGTTCCAAAGACATACTTTCAAGATATCAAGAAAACTTATATCCAGGGAGAAAAAGTACAGATGTTATCTTGCTCCGGAGAAGTTTTAGCAATTGGCAACTTTAAGGGCTATGCTCAGAGTTTTCTCTGTATAGTGGAGATAATTAAGTTGACTAGTGCAGGTGTCATTCAAAATGCAATGGATAGTACTTCACAATTAGACGTCCATAATACTACGTCTCAACTACAAGTTCATAGTACTTGTAAATGGGGGTTAGCTTTCTTGAAATCAAGTTTGCCCAAGATAGTTTCCTTCAATGTCATGGAAGACACAACAGAATATTATCAGAAGAAAAAGACTATAACACAAATGGGATCCAAATTGATAAGAAGCTATAGTAGTAATCAAGAGTATCATAGTGGCATGCTCACAGGTATCGAGGATATTATAGTAACAGATGTTGATGTAGAAAAGGTTTCTTGTGTTGCAAGTGACTCAAATATACTCACTGGTATAGAAGACTTGTCTTGTGTTGCAAGTGACTCGAATAGGCTCACTGGTATAGAAGACTTGTCATGTGTTGCAAGTGACTTGAACAGGCTCACTGGTATAGAAGATTTATCCTATGTTGCAAGTGACTCGAACAGGCTCACTGGTATAGAAGACTTGTCTTGTGCTGCAAGTGACTCAAACATGCTTATTGATATAAAAGACAGAAGATGTGTTGAGAATAATAAGATGGGACCACAAAGAAAAATACACGCAAAGATCAATGGGATAAGTGATGCAATAATAGGAATTGATGATATTAGTGACAATGATCATGATGTTACCACTCGAATACAAGGCAAAAAGGGGCAGAGAATCTGAGAATATTGTTGCTAGCATGCCAGAGAATATAGATGGGAGAATCTTGAGTTATGAAGGAGAAACAGTTCAACCACAAAATTCAAGAGGCATTGGCAACAAATTGACATCAATGAACATGTCGACCAGATTGCCATTTCCAAGATATTATAAGGTATCAAATAATTCTCAAGCCTACACAGCATTTGATTATAAAGATGAAGATTCAAGGGAAATGGATTCGAGGTTTGATGGTCTTACAACTAGAAAATGCAAGACACTATTTACAAAAAGAAAGTATGTGTGTGAAGAGGCGAAGAATCATGGCATCAATTCCAGAACCAAAGAGACATGTGATGCTATCCGAGGAGAATATGGAAAGGATGCTTATGCGAGTTTGTTGCAAGAGACTTTGCATTAGAAAAGTTGGGAAAGATGATTGTGCAGCCATACGCCTTGGTATTTGGAGTAAGACAGTGCCTAATAGACATAACTATCTTCTTCAAGAGTTTTCATGCTTTCTTCATCAAGGCACTCATCAAGATTTGATCACAGGACACTGTAAACCTAGATTGAAACCCATGGCTAATGGGAGACCCATTTGCAATCGAGGATATCAATGGTTAACTGGACTATCACATGGCACATACTAGACCATCTGGGCAGAGGTGAAAGAAAAAGTTATTCATACAAAATTCATGGAAATACCTACAAGCTTAAATGCCATGGAAGCACTATAAATGCAACTGCAACATTAAAGCAAGTTCTCGAAGACCATGCATTACCGCAGCCTCATCTTCAACAAACAATGCTAGATGGACGTGTCGAATGCCAACAACATCTTCCTTTGGGAATGACAAAGAAGGTCGTCCTAGAAACTATCAATAAAACTTTACAAGACAGAGACGAGAGCATGATTTCACGATCAACCTTGTACAAAATTTGGCGTAGAGCTTTTTGCCATGTCAAGACACCATCAAAGCAAAGGATGTCAAAATGTAAGACATGTGATGAATTAAAAAATGCCATTGAACATAGTAAATGTGAGCAGCAGCGAGGAAGATATATTAAATGGCGATCAATCCATTTACATCATGTGCAGGATGCTCGAAAGTTGTATGCTTCTTGGAGAGAGGAAGCTATTTCACATGTTGATAAGTCCATGTGCATCACCATTGATGGCATGGACCAGAATACAACCACTTTGCCACGATATAGATGTATCCCACCGGCATTGGAGGGCAAACGTGGACTAAAAACACACTTGTCTGGAGTATTAGTACATGGATACCGAATCTTTTGTGATGTATGGATTGATAGTTTGCATGACCATGATAGTAACCAGGTTGTTACATCAATCATGAAAGCAATAAGAAAGGTCAGAGATGCTCGCGGACGTTTGCCTAACACATTGCGAATACAAGCTGATAAATGTTGGAGAGAGAACAAGAATAAATATATATTTGCTTTATGCTCTATGTTGGTTGGTTTGAAAATATTTGAAGAAGTGGAAGTTGGCTTTCTTCTTGTCGGCCATACACATGAAGACATAGATCAAATCCTCAGTGTTATCTCTGGTGAGTTGAAGGCAATGGATGTTTTGACAATGGAGGATATGCTATTTCGAATTGGGAAAAAAATTGGAGGTAATCGCAAGGAAGAATCAGAAGTTGCTATCTTAGAGAGGATGGTAGATTGGAGAGCATTCATAGAGCCACATTTACAAACAGGAGACGATGCCCTAATAGGACACACAAATCCACACTACTTTCGGTTTCACATGCATAACGATATTCCAGTGATGCAATGGAAGCACTACTCAGTAGATGGAGATCATTTATGGAGTGAGTCATATGCTTTATTACAACGAATAATTCCATTGGAGGAAACTAGATTTGTTCTTGCAAAAAACAAATCACTTGACATAGATGAAATGAAAGGATTGAAAGCCTTCATTAAACATCTTCAAAGTATGATGCAGAAATATCTTGAGCAATCAACTAAGAATTTGGAGACAATTAAATCAACTGAAGCACTTATCCAATCTTTAGAAAGACAAGAAAACTTAATGAGCATTGAATACTCTGAATCCTTGTGGCCGGAACAAGCTAGGTCACCAAGTTTTCCTTTGGATATAAATATGTTAGTAGATATGGAGGAAGCAGAGGAATGCCTTTTACCTCAAAAATATTGTGGCAGGAAGGGAGACAAACCCTTACCAGAGTTTATACCATGTAATGAGATTGAAGAGGGTCTATTTGTTGTAGTTTGGGCATCTGATTCGAGTTCAGAGTTGGATGACCAAGGTGGCCCAATTTGGGTTGCAAAGGTTACTAAGATAGAAAGGGATGACAAGGGAACTCCTATAACATTTACAGCTTTATGGTATGAACCAAAGCCATTAAAAAATCTCCCGAGAAGATATACAATAAAACAACTCTATGAGGGATGCTTGCAAAAGAAACGTGAATGGGTTCCAAATAATGAGGGATTAACAGAGGTGGAAGTCAATAGCATTATTCATTGCTGGAAATCGAGGACACGAAGTTTTAAAAAGAAGCATGGATACAATGTTGAAAAATGTATCACAATCCATGATCCAAGTCGTGTCCATATCAAACATCATTTGGCAAGACTTGACCCATTAAGCTCAAATACATTACATGAATCTGATGACTCTGAACGAGATTCAGATGCATAAGATAATGTTTTGTATGCTTTTTTCCATACAAATGGTGTATCTATACACCACCAATAAGATAATTTATTGTATGGTTTGTTTTTTAAAAAAGGGTGTATCTATACACCACTTATGTATTGAATTCAACAAACTCTTTTTTTTCAAAAAAATGGTGTATCTATACACCACTTATATGTTGAATTCAACAAACTCTTTTCATATGGTGTCATATTTTCACTTCATAGTGTTAAAATTGAACTTGAGTTAGGAGACTACTATTATTATTATTATAGTTATTGGATGGGAGCACCATGCATGAGTTTGGGAATTATAGCTTCAGTGAGCCATTTTTTTTAAAAATTAGAGGTTACCACTTGACTTTTTACTAGCTTAATAAGGCCATATTTGTATATAAGTGACCCATTAAGTGCTCAAAAAAACCCAATTTTTTAGCTCACTAAGTGAAGTTGAGTGGAGGGGATATGCTCCAAAAAAAAGTCCAAACCAAGAGAGAAAGTCCAAAAATTTTGAATAGTGTGTTAGTAGAATGTCTCTTTCAAAGGAGGCTTTGCTCAAAGATCGTGTGTCTATTCTTGAGGCAACAACCTTCAAATTCTTCATGATACGTAGAGAGATCAGCAGGCTCTCATACAATCTATGAGTTGGGGGTAGATATGCTTGGTTTAAGAACTTTGTTGATGATTTTTTTGGGTGCCACTAGAGTCATTCTAATCTTTTTCTTTTGCTGGACAACAACTATGAACATGTCAGACTGGGAGGCCATGACCCTAGAAGCAAAAAAACTTTTTCAACAAGGGAAGGTAGTACAAACTACCCCGCGTCTAGTCATCCTAGATAACATATGTTGTGAAAAGTGAGATTGACCAGTCTTGTAATGTTGTGTTAGGTCATTTTCCACCAACCGTACAATCCTTCTGCTAAAGAGCCAAGAGAAAGACCATTTATTTTGATATTGCAGGATGAGTTCATGCTTGAGATAGCACAAAGGTTTTCAACTAACAATGCTTGGGCTGTGGATAGCACATTCAAGACAAATAAGTATGGGCTTCCATTATATGTAGCTGTGGTGCCAAATCAAAAGGCTAATGGCATTCCAGTATGGTTCATGCTCTGCAGCAAAGATCCTAGGCAAGGCCATGAGAACATTGCATTGGAGGTAACATTCACCACATCGTTCTCTAGGATTCTCCAGGATTTGGCACATCAGGCCATGAGCCATAATTATAGATAAGTCCTAGGTGGAGTTCAATGCAATAAATAAAGTTGTCACGGATGATCTAGCTTGTTGGGACATGGATCATACTACTCGAATACACTGCCATGTTCTGTTGTGTTGGTTTCATGTAAAGAAGGCATGGGTAGAGCATTTATTACCCAAGGTGCCTGAGGGTGTTAAGGATTAGCTATATGCAACAATGTGTGGAATGATGTATTCCCCTACACTTGAGGAATTCAACACTCGGTATGAAGCACTGCTAGAAGAATTCTCTGGATATGAAGGTGTGGGTCCTTATGTTACAAATGGCTGGTGTGGGCCACATTGCCAATGGAGACGGATGCGGAGCCATTATGGTAGGCTATTCCTGCATGGTGGGGAGGAGACAACTAATCTTGTCGAGAGATTGTGGCAACACATTAAATACACATTGTTGGATGGGCAAGTAAATCGCAACATTCGTGACTTGCTCATAGCCTTGGTAGGAGATGCAAAGACTGGCACACGTATGGGTGGAACACTTCTTGAATTTTTCAAGCAAAAGCAAGAGATTGGTAAGTATGAGCTTGTCTTGTGCTCCTATGTGTGTTAAGCATTTTGAAATCCCATCTTTCTAAATCTACTTATTCTTCAACGAGCAGCAGATTCGGACAGATTTGCTCAGTATGGAAACTCTGGCACACATACAACACGTTTGCAAGGAGCATTTCATCTTGTGGAAAGATACAAATTTGATCCCATATCTATTATTCTTGTGAGCGACATCAGCCTACTCTTTAAAGTAAGAAGCGAGAAAAATCAAGATAATTGGTATCATGTGTGCTTTCAAACCATGTACTATGATTGTCTTGATATAGACACATCTTGCAAACACTTGCGAGGTGTGAGGATGGTTATTGAAGAACATTTTCCACATTTACGTCCTTTGTTACCGATCATTGATAGCATCCATTCCTTGGTTCAGTATGAGGATGATCCAATAGCAAATAGCCACATTCAAGATCCTTGTCATGAAGAATTGACCACAAACGGATCAAACATGGGACAAGAGAACTTGCATCTGATTGGGAGACTGAGAAACAACCTTTCAGCAATTGAGGAGATCTTTCTAAATGGGAAAAAGCCTAGCTCATCTATGCACAGTGGACTCCTCTGTGCGATTGAAGCGACATCTCATTTGTTTGTCCCAAAGGAAATAGATTTGCCAAGTAGAGGGTCCATAAGACAAGTTCAGGCTCATGTGATGAAAACTAGGCTTGGCCATGGTAACAAACATACACATTGCATGGATGGTGGTAGTACTTTAACAACTGATCCACCTCGGGCGCAAAATTTTGTTTCTCCATCCATCACACCCTCCAAATCTCGAAAACACATCAAAGGGAGGAACCGTATCAGACTTGATAGTAGGTCAAAGTACATGTGTAATTTTTGTTGTGTGAAGACCCTTGTTATCGATGCAAGAGAGGATTTGTCTTGCAGCACATGTGGTGCAATGCTACCTTTGCCACGCAACCTTGTTGACAAGAGCACAATATCTCTTCTGATAGGAAAAAGAGTGAATATATATTTGTTGGAACATCTATATAATGGTGTCATAGATGCCGTGGGTAATATGGGTGACAAAAGGGATGAAAGAGAATTCAACATTCGAACTGATGATAGGGAAGTGTTACGAGGTCTTAAAGCATCAATAGTCAAGATGGAGCTACTATAATTATTAGTAGGGATGTAGCTCAAAAGGGAATTGCCATATACATTGAAAATATGTTGTAATTGTAATACATTCGTGTCACCTTACATTCTCCCGCTTTAACTTCACAACATGAATATCTATTTTCTGAAGTTTTTTTTCATTCTATTTTGCATTGGAATCCGAATTTGTATTTTCTAAATGTTTTTGTCACAAGAAAGGTATCTATGCTAGATTGCATTCATATGTGCCTTTTCTTTGGACATTGTGTTGGAGTTATTTTTAGTTTTTGATTTGTAATGCTTGATAAGAGGGTGGTGACTAATGTGCACCTACTAGAAATTATTTCCTCTTTCAAGGATTTTGGATTGTGTGTTAGGGGTATAAAATAAATGCCATCTCCATGCTTTTTTTTTGTAGTAAATGGATATGAATCTATTTCTAGCTTCGACTTCCATGGCTACCTTGGTGAAACGACCTATCCATCGACCCTTGTTGATCAAGGGATGTGCAGAGGTTTTCTTAGAAAAATCCTTGCTAGCTACTCAAAATTTTGAATCTTTGATTCATGCATATTTTGGTGATGTTTTAGTTTCTTCACAAGACAAGGATGGTGAGGAGGTAGAGTTGAAACTAGGAAGCATATTAGATGGTGTGCCTGAGAAAAGTGTCAATGTCTTAGAGGCTTACATCCCAAAGAGGTCACCTCTATATCACATGTTGCGTAATGCTCCATCCTTTTGTGATGATGCTTGCAATAAGATAGCCAAATCACTAGGGAACAAGACTGAGTCCTCTCCGTACTCATTGATGGTCACTAATAAAGATTTTTTCATCACTCCACACATAGATCCCGTGTGCTCTATGTCATGGATGGTTTTGGTTAAAGGCTCAAAAACATGGCACTTTTGGGATCCACACAACAAGGGTAGCTTAGATGCATGGGCTGATTGCATGGTCCATGGAAAAGGCCCAATGCTTGCACCCAATTTCTCATTCCAGGCAACTGCCAGTTCTCTTGTGATTGTGCCTCTCTCATGGCCACATTCAGTGATCACAAATGAGAGGAGCATCGGGATCACAGGAATGGTTATAACTCATGAGAGTCTTTTTCAGATTGGCAAAATGTGGGATAGCACCCTATCATATTATCCTGCTGATAGAGCATTAGCCTATAAGGAAATGGTCCCTTTGTAAGTGAAGAGCTTTGGTTTCAAATCAATTGAAGAATATGATAGAGCTCTATTACAAATAGATGAGACTATGTTTCGACTAGAGGTGGAAAGCCATCTAGATGAAGTTCATTGAGTGAGTGTAAGCTCATCCTCTAGGGCTAGGAAGGGGTTGCAACTGAAGGGAGGGGGCAAAAAAGGACGCACCAACTTTGGTAAGAGAATCCAAGGCATGGTTAAGTGTGTAGATCCAAATCATGACCCCACTAAATCTTACAGCGTGGGTGTGAAGTAGTCTTGTATGTCCTATGGCCGTGTAATTTTGCCATTGTGCAAGCCTTATTATGACCATAATCAGGCATATGGCTATTTTCATGCACTAGAGTAATGAAAAACTGAATGTATGACATTTTATGGCATTTTTTTTTAATCAAAATACTTGTTACTACATAAATTCTCCCTTTTACAGAGAATACTTAATTCATATGTTTATAGTTCTTGAAAATAGTGGATGAGATGCAAACGTGACTAAAGAAAACATGAGTGCCCTTCAAAAAAGGAAAAGCATGTTTGTTTGTCTTCTTGATTAAGTGGTATTTGTCAAAGGACAGAGCTCCATGTACATGGTCATGCCCAACCTCAGGATGTGGTATTTGAAGCAAGGTTTTGGGGTCTGCATCATATTTCATACGCCTCTCACAACATCTACAAAATTTTTTTACATGAATACGGGATACTTCTCATTCCCTCTGAGTGGTATTAAATGTCTATGACTTTATCGCAGCAATTCAGATTATCGTAGGTAGTTCTCTTGCTATAAGTTTATATATATATTTCCAAATCTAATATGTGTTTCAATTGTTATTATCAATGGAGATTTGTTGTTGTAACAGGTCATTACATCGAACATGGAGATGCACTTGAGATCGTGGTTTAATGTCCCATCTCTCAATTGTATGGATTTAGAACTTAGTTGTGCATTATATTGACTCATAACAATCAGCTTCTCCATGTCAAAGAACTAAGGAAGCAAATAAAATTTGCATGATTGTGATCATGTATGACACATTGATTCAATGTATCGGCTACTATTTTAGATAGATATTCCAAAAATATGTTCTTAATGAATAAGGAAAAGCCTTTCCCTCAAATATACAATCTATAAAAAATATGTATTAATAGTTATTCTCTTTCATGATATTATAATTAAGTTGTTCTTCCAATTTTACTTAAGTATCAAGCATCAGGTTGTCCAGTGAATAAGTGCAATCTTTAAGTGTTGTTGCATGGTTTGAAAAATATGTCGCATTCATGATTGATTTTCTATACGGTTCAATGTAAATGCTTTTAAAACAATGATGAAAATGACCTCATGGGGATTCATTCCATACTATTGCATTCTAAGATACCATATCCCATTCGGTGTTTCATCAAAGACTTGCTTGCCATGCAGCTTTCACACTGCTACATCTCTTACAAGCCTACTACATCCTATTCACAGTAAATTTGTTAAATACTTCATGTGCTTCTATTAACCTCTAGGATTTCATATATATATCTATTAAATAGCTGAAAATATACAAGTTTGACTTGATTCAACATTTGATCAAACAAAAATGAAGAAGCTTGCATTGTTCTAAACTAGCAAGATTTTAATCTAAATCGGATCTCTGACATGAATCGAGCAAACAGCCCAATAACTATTTAGAGACCCATGTAAGGGTGTCAATGAACATTGGCATCAACATCAATTGATTGTGGTTCCATGGCCATTTAGAGGGCTTGAGTCAAGAAATCACTTGAGTTTGGCCAGATTATAATTCATGTACTACTATGCATGCTGAACTCTGGGGTACATAAAATACAACTCTCGGGCTAATTAGAACTTGGCATGAATGAACTGCTACCCCATAGATATTTAGAAAGGTGTGTGTTTGCCCTTGATAACTTCACAGATGAATGTTAGAATGTTTTGGGTGCAACAACATCCCAATACCCTTGCTCTAGAGACCTATGCCAGATTGCAATCTAAGTCCATATTTTAATTCATGTAGGGCTCTATGTGCTACACTCTAGCCTACATAAAATAGGGCTCTGAGGCTATTTGGAAAGCCTCTTAGTTTCCCTGAAATACCCCTAGTATGATTGCTGGGATATTTGGCATTTAAGAAGCACCCGAAAGCCTTGATAAAGGTACATTGGCCAGAGATTAATTCAGGTGAAACCACAATTGTAGAACTCTGGCATGAATGAAGTGCTACCCCGTTGGTTTTAAAAGTCCAAGCATGGGCTTAATCGATTTTTAGAAAGGTCTGTCTTTGCCTTCTGTGATGTCACTGATGAATGTCAGGATGTTTTGGGTGCAATAATGTCCCAAAACCCTTGCTCAAGAAACCTCAGCCAGATTTCAATCTAAGTCAGATCTCTAGCATGAATCACGCGGTCCCAGAACTACTTACAGACCCATGTATGGGTTTCAATGAACATTGGCATCAGCATCAATTGATTGTGGTTCCATGGCCATTTGGAGAGCCTGAGTCAAGGAGTCACCTGAGTTTGGCCAGATTATAATTCATGTAGGGCTCTACGTGCTACACTCTGGCCTACATAAAACAGGGCTCTGAGGCTATTTGGAAAGCCTCCTGGTTTCCTTGAAATACCCCTAGTATGATGGCTAGGATATTTGGCATTTAAGAAGCGCCTGAAAGCCTTGATAAAGGTACCTTGGCCAAGGATTAATTCAGGCGAAACCACAATTGTAGAACTCTGGCATGAATGAAATGCTACCCTGTAGCTTTTTAGAAAGGTCTGTCTTTGCCTTTTATGATGTCATCGATCAATGTCAGGATGTTTTGGGTGCAACAATGTCCCAAAACCCTTGCTCAAGAAACCTTAGCCAAATTTCAATCTAAGTTTGCTCAAGAAACCTCAACTAGATTTCAATCTAAGCCAGATCTCTGGCATGAGTCCCAAAACTATTTATAGACCCATGTATGGGTGTCAATGAACATTGGCATCAACATCAATTGACTGTGGCTCCACGGCCATTTAGAGAGCCTGAGTGAAGGAGTCACCTGTGTAGGGTTGTGCATGCTGAACTCTAGCATGTAGGGTTGGGACGTTGAACTTTGACCTACATAAAATAGGGCTGTGGTGCTATTTAGACTCTAGCATGAATGAAGCACTACCCCATAGCTTTTTAGAAAAGTATGTGTTTGCCCTTGATGACTTAACAGATGAGTGTTGGGATGTTTCGCGTGGAACAACGTCCCAAAACCCTTGCTTAAAATACCTTAGTCAGCAGATTTCAATCCAAGTCAAATCTCTAACATGAATAGAGCTCGGTCCCATAACTACTTACAGACCCACGTATGGGTATCAATGAACATTGGCATCACCATCAATTGATTATGATTTAGAAAGCTAGAGTCAAGGAGTCACCTGAGTTTGTCTAGATTATAATTCATGTAGGGCTCTGCATGCTGCACTCTGGCCTCCATAAAACAGGGCTCTAAGGCTATTTGGAAAGCCTCCTGGTTTCCTTGAGATACCCCTAGTATCATGGTTGGGATTTTTGGCATGCAAAAAGCGCTCAAAGGCCTTGATAAATGTGCCTTGGCCAGAGATTAATTTAGGTGAAACCACAATTGTAGAACTCTAGCATGAATGAAATGCTACCCCGTAGCTTTTTGGAAAGGTCTTGTTTGCCCTCCATGATGTCCCTGATGAATGTCAGGATGTTTTGGGTGAAACAATATCCCAAAACCCTTGCTCAAGAAACCTCTGCCAGATTTCAATCTAAGTCTGCTCAAGAGACCTCAACCAGATTTCAATCTAAGTCACAGATCTCTGGCATGTATCAAGCACGGTCCCAAAACTATTTACAGACTCATGTATGGGTGTCAATGAACATTGGCATCAACATCAATTGATTGTGGATGCATGGCCATTTAGAGAGCCTGAGTGAAGGAGTCACTTGAGTAGGGTTGTGCATGCTGAACTCTGGCATGTAGGGTTGTGGACGTTGAACTTTGGCCTACATAAAATAGGGCTCTGGTGCTGTTTAGACTCTAGCATGAATGAAGCACTACCCCATAGCTTTTTAGAAAGGTATGTGTTTGCCGTTGATGATTTAATAGATGAATGTTGGGGTGTTTTGCGTGGAACAACGTCCCAAAACCCTTGCTCAAAATACCTTAGTCAGATTTCAATCCAAGTCAAATCTCTAACATGAATAGAGCCCGGTGCCATAACTACTTATAGACCCACGTGTGGGTACTAATAAAAATTGGCATCAACATCAATTAATTGTGGTTTAGAAAGCCCGAGTCAAGGAATTACTTGAGTTTGGCCATATTATAATTCATGTAGGGCTCTGCGTGTTGCACTCTAGCCTCCATAAAACAAGGCTCTGAGGCTATTTGGAAAGCCTCCTGGTTTCCCTAAAATACCCCTAGTATGATGGCTAGGATTTTTGGCATGTAAGAAGCGCCCGAAAGCCTTGATAAAGGTGCCTTGTCCAAAGATTAATTCAGGTGAAACCACAATTGTAGAACTCTGGCATGAATGAAATGCTACCTTGTAACTTGTTGGAAAGGTCTTTGTTTTCCCTTTATGATATCACGATAAATGTCGGGATGTTTTGGGTGTAAAAAAGTCCCAAAACCCTTGCTCAAGAAACCTCAGCCAGATTTCAATCTAAGTATGCTCAAGAAACCTCAACTAGATTTCAATCTAAGTTAGATCTCTGGCATGAATCGAGCATGGTCCCAAAACTATTTACAGACCCATGTATGGGTGTCAGTGAACATTGGCATCAACATCAATTGATTGTGGCTCCATGGCCATTTAGAGAGCCTGAAAGAAGGAATCACCTGAGTAGGGTTGTGCATGCTAAACTCTGGCATGTAGGGTTGTGGACGTTGAACTTTGGCCTACATAAAATAGGGCTCTGGTGCTGTTTAGACTCTAGCATGAATGAAGTGCTATGCCATAGCTTTTTAGAAAGGTATGTGTTTGCCGTTGATGACTTCATAGATGAATGTTGGGATGTTTTGCATGGAACAATGTCCCAAAACCCTTGCTCAAAATACCTTAGTCAAATTTCAATCCAAGTCAAATCTCTAACATGAATAGAGCCCGATCCCATAACTACTTACAAACCCACGTATGGGTATCAATGAACATTGGCATCAACATCAATTGATTGTGGTTTAGAAAGCCCGACGAGTCAAGGAGTCACCTGAGTTTGGCCATATTATAATTCATGTATGGCTCTGCATGTTGAGTTGCGGCCTCCATAAAACAAGGCTCTGAGGCTATTTGGAAAGCCTCCTAGTTTCCCTGAAATACCCCTAGTATGATAGATGGGATTTTTGGCATGCAAGAAGGGACCGAAAGCCTTGATGAAGGAGCCTTGGCCAGAGATTAATTCAGGTGAAACCACAATTGTAGAACTCTGGCATGAATGAAATGCTACCCCATAGCTTTTTGGAAAGGTCTTTGTTTGCCCTCCACGATGTCACTGATGAATGTCAAGATGTTTTGGCATCAACATCAATTGATTGTGGTTTAGAAAGCCCGAGTCAAGAAATCACCTGAGTTTGGCCAGATTATAATTCATGTAGGGTTGTGCATGCTGAACTACGGCCTACATAAAACAGGACTCTAGGGCTATTTGGAAAGCCTCCTGGTTTCCCTAAAATACCCCTAGGATGATAGCTAGGATTTTTGGCATGCAAGAAGGGACCAAAAGCCTTGATAAAAGTGCCTTGGCAAGAGATTAATTCAGGTGAAACCACAATTGTAGAACTTTGGCATGAATGAAATGCTACCCCATAGCTTTCTAGAAAGGTATGTCTTTGCCTTCTATGATGTCACTGATGAATGTCAGGATGTTTTATGTGCAACAATGTCCCAAAACCCTTGCTCAAGAAACCTCAGCCAAATTTCAATATAAGTCTGCTCAAGAAACCTCATCTAGATTTCAATCCAAGTCAGAGCTCTGGCATGTATCGAGCATGGTCCCAAAACTATTTACACACCCATGTATGGGTGTCAATGAACATTGGCATCAGCATCAATTGATTGTGGCTCCATGGCCATTTAGAGAGCCTGAGTGAAGGTGTCACCTGAGTAGGGTTGTGCATGCTGAACTCTGGCATGTAGGGTTGTGGACGTTGAACTTTGGCCTACATAAAATAGGGCTTTGGTGCTATTTAGACTCTAGCATGAATGAAGCACTACCCCATATCTTTTTAGAAAGGTACGTGTTTGCCCTTGATGACTTAACAGATGAATGTTGGGATGTTTTGCATGGAACAACATCCTAGAAGCCTTGCTCAAAATACCTTAGTCAGTAGATTTCAATCCAAGTCAAATCTCTAACATGAATAGAGCCTGGTCCCATAACTACTTACAGACCCATGTATGGGTATCAATGACCATTGGCATCAACATCAATTGATTGTGGTTTAGAAAGCCCGAGTCAAGAAATCACCTGAGTTTGGCCAGATTATAATTCATGTAGGGTTGTGCATGCTGAACTACAGCCTACATAAAACAGGACTCTAGGGATATTTGGAAAGCAACCTGGTTTCCCTGAAATACCCCTAGGATGATGACTTGAATTTTTGGCATGCAAGAAGGGACCGAAAGCCTTGATAAAGGTGCCTTGGCCAGAGATTAATTCAGGTGCAACCACAATTGTAGATCATAAATGAAGTGCTATCCCATAGCTTTTTGGAAAGGTCTTTGTTTGCCCTCTATGGTGTCACTGATGAATGTCAGGATGTTTTGGGTGCAACAACATCCCAAAGCCCTTGCTTAATATACCTCAGTCATATTTCAATGTAAGTCAGATCATCCTAGAATTTTACACAATTCTTACAACACTTCACAACTACTCAAAGACTTTTCATTGTGGTACCAATTTAGTTTTCAAAACTTCATCACATAGATTTGTACAATATCTAAGACATAACACAGTGATAAACAATAAACTACCCACATAAGATGTCGATATAGATGCATATTAAATATCCAACTCAAAAGAATACGTGCCAAGTAAAAGGCTGACTCCAATGTGTCTAGAAATCTTTGTATTACAACCAAAGAAGACATGAGTGATCAGACGGACTAGCAACTCATCCAACAAGGCTTGGTGTTGCATACAAAAACTCTGATCTAGAGACTCTACAAAAGAGATACCAGATCTAGAGAGCACGCATGGTCTAGAAAGGGAGAGACACCAATAGCAATATGTCTAGAGTCACCACCGCCTTGCTCAAGATCGATATGAGCAATCATCTCACCATGTGTTGCCATGAGACAGTCACGAGGACACGTCACATTTCAGCACCACTCATTTATATGCATGGACCAATGAACTTCTATCTTCCAGGTTGGAGTAGTTCAACCAACCAATGAAGTGACACCACGAAATTACAAGAGGCCCCTATAAGGATCACACTCCAACATCCTCGAGCACCATTGCCAAAAAGTTTTTGGAGTTGCTAAGCTGAATAAACAAGTTTACACTTGGTTATCCCCTTTAGTGATCTCTTCATCACCTACAACCCCACTGATCTCTCCTTCCCATTGAATGTCTGTTGGAAATAAAGAAAAAATATGTTAAGTCTATGCATTGAAAGAAAGCACAGAAAGAGTTTGAAAATGCATAACCATAATCAAATCTATTCATACTTCTACATTTCTTTTGGGGCTTTTCAGCTATTTGATGAGCAGTCCATGTTCTCAACCGAACCCTAAGATCTGTGACATGATCTTGCTTAAACCAACTTGAAGTCATCTACACACATAAAATTGCAAGATATCTATGATAAAACATTAGCTGCATTCCATATTTAAGAAAAATGAGTCAATTTTATCTTCAACATGAGTCTTCTTTGGTGCTTACAAATCGTTTACACCATTTCTTGTCTTTCACTGCATAGAGCTTTGCATCTTCTTCTTGATAGACAAGCTCTTGAATAAATTTCATCAGGTAAGCTTCACAATCAATTGCATTTGGCTATTGAGGGACCTTTATGTCACAATCACATGCATGATATCTGTCATTCGCTACTAACGCATAGATCCAAAAAAAGCAAACCTAAATGCCCAAATAGAAAAGTGTTTTTAAAGAAAATACCTTTACAAATAGAGGACTGCTCGTAAGTATGCTGCTAATGCACTTGACAAGGTCTACATTTGTAGTGCGGCATGCATATATCTTCAAAACCCTGCACTACCACATAGACACTTGTAAAACAATAGGGCACCCACAGGGAAATGGTGGAGCCCATGTTTCAATTTCCTTCTTGACATATTATTCTCATATTGCAAACTATTTTATAACTATGAAATGGAAAAAATCAGAAGAGACGCAGGCAACCTGTGAAAGACCTCTAAGGAGGCTTTGGGAATGCCCTTAATGAGTCAAGGTACAAAATGAAGGGGATCTTGGCAAGCTCCCTATCTAGTCCTCCCCAATCTCGGGATTATGTAAGATGAACAAACTTCAATGTGTACTACAATTTGAAGCAATTCAAGTTTGAAAAGATGAACAATCTATTTCATTTTTCACAAAACCTTATATTTTGAAAATGTAGATATGTTACATAACATCACTCAAATGTGTACACTTACTTATTATATTGGGGGGGAAATGACATCCTGTACATAGACAGATCTTGTGGTCGCAAGTGTCTAGCTAGTTTTTCATCTAAGAACAAATACTCTCCATTTCTAGTTCTCCTGCTTGCAGCTGCATACCATAGAGAATTCTCAAAAAAGTATTCCTTGAAGACATTCAGAGGAAGCTTGTATTCCAAAACCTTGGATTCAAGTAAGTATGAAGCGTTAGTATAACACAAAATGACAACAAAGTGGATTCATAAGCTCAAAGGATGTGCAAATCTTACAAGAAGAATAGGTCCATATGTAGTGTTGTCATCTTCTCACAAATAATGTCATTTGCAATTGCCTCATTATAATCAACTGTCCTTTCCGGGCATGCTAATGAGTGTAGACAGACATTTCGATACCTAAATAACCATGTGACTTGTTATCTTTTAACATAACTCTTGAATTACAAGTTTGAGCCCCCAATGCAATGACATGAAAATCATAGTACCTCTTGTTACCAATGCTCCTGGTGTTTGTATTGAAGCCAATCTGAATAGAAAATCTAATGAATTTGCCTTTTTTGGGCTTCTCTCTCTTTTCACGATGCTACGATCCAAATTAGACAAAAGTAACCTAATATATCATAATCCTTTGCTAAAATGAACAAAGAATAAAATATAAAACACATAAATAAATCAAACCTCCTAGTCTTTATTTGTAGGAAGATACCACCCTTTGTTAGATCACAATTCTTTCAATGCCTAACATTTAAAACCTATTTTGGTAAGTATGCAAATGCTGGAAAGAAAGATAAGAACTGTTATTGTGTATGTAAATAAAATAAGATTTGTGAAATACATACATGGACCACTTCCATTATTGAGTGTTGTGAATATCCATCCTGGAAATGAAGCATGGCATTAGTCTATTATTCTCAATACCACCTAACCTCTTCTCACATTACACTAGTACATGCATAAAACATGTAAATATCATAACACTTCCAATCCCAAATCTGAATTGTCGCGCCACTCCATAGATGTATCATCATCACTAGTAGTCTAAATATAATTGATGGGATTTTGCTCAACTTCATGATTATCTTGTTTCTAGAAAAAACGTTTAGTATATAGTTAGCAACGTCCAATATGTATAATCCAAAAATATTATGTAGAGTGTTTAGAGAAAGAGATCAAGAGTTATTACCAAGTCAACACTTAGAGAAGGATGACACCCATCTTCTTGTTTGACATCTACAATGCTTACTATATTTTTATCTAACAAGATATATTTCTCAATTTCTTTTGAGCTATTGACATCAATATTTTTGTCTTTTTTTGTTAAGCAACACAAATTAGAATTTATTCATACCTCATTCCTGACTCTTGTAAGAAACCAACTTTGATGCTTGTGTAAAAGCAAAAAGACAATATGCTATCAAACCTATTTCAACTATTAATGTAAAAGCATATTCATGTTATTTACAACAAAACCATATGTATTACCTTTTCATGGGTGATGACTTTTTCTTTGGATTGGCTGCCTGTATGCACACTTGAATCCTATTTGAAAATTGAACCATTAGACTGCTTTCTTCAAAATCCAACCATTGACAAAAATCGTTTGTATTGTGAACTCGAACTTCTTTTTTAAATGCAATTTTTTTCATAAATAATAACTATATACTAACCACCGCATCCAAGGAGGCAATGCTCCTCATGTCAAGATAGTCACGCAGAGCAATATGCACTTTGCCCTGGACCCATGCATCTTTTTCTATGATAATCTTATTTTTTTGTAACCAATGCAACCAAATTTCAAATGATGCATCATATTATTGTCTTTTTGCCAAACAAAGAGGTGATAGAAAGTTCTTGGGATCCCAATTTTCTAGCACCGCTTTGATGGCATCTTGCACATGTGCATCTTCACAAGATACACATGAAGCAAGCAACAAAAATATATCATGCATGGATTCGTTGTTCAATTCCTTTATCCCTTCACCAAAAGATTCATGCATGAACCCATTAAATCCACACAAAGAGGATAGTGAAGGATGTGCATCAAACAAAACTATAAGCATCGGCCTCTTAGGCTCGATACTTGCATGCACCTGGGCTATAGGCTCTCATTGCCTCTCAAACATCATTTTTCGCTTTTTTTGAAAGACTCTTGCATTCTTTATGCACTTAAACTCCATTGTGCTTTTTCGAGCATGTGTTTGTTGCCTCCATCGTGCAAGTTGCACCTTCACGCATTGCTTCTCTTTTCTTCTACGACCTGTCCTAGCTTGTGGGATAATAGTTCCTATATGATGAAATCCATGCAAGTGTGACTATAGCTTTCTTCTTTCGTAATATTCTTTGATACAACCACGCAAGCTACATTTCCACTTGGCACGTCCGGTTGAATCTCAGACCTCAGCAGCAATGAGAATGTGACATTTTCCTATTGCGATACAGTAGCCATTTATCATTTTAATTTGACCATTTATCCTACATTTAATTATAAGTGTCATTCAATTGTGGATTGTAATAAGACCAACTAGGTACTTTCCATATAGTAACATTACATAATATCTATAAAGATTAGAAGTTCTATATATCTAGTGAAGAGTGACATATATCGATTATACTATCAAAATCTTCAAGCCGCAAATAAATCAAAGATGCAAAGTACCTGAAGGATTTTGGAGAATTCAAATAACCACTAGGGTCGAATTGGTGTGTCACCCTAAAGTGACTAATGATGGAATTGAGTGGATCATTGCCCTCTTGGTGTGGGACTCCCAAGCACCCAAGTGCAACACAATCCCAACAGGTTCTGTCTACTAATGTGTCCTTTCGAATAGCCAACTCCAATTCATGTTTAACACCTACAAACAATTAAAAGAACTTGATAAGGAGATCATATGTAGACCCTGTCACATCTAAACTTGTGAGACTTCCCATGTAATGTTTACCGAAGAATTTTGTAGTAGAAGCATGGTAAGTAGAGGCATCTGCTTGTTCATCTGCATTTTGAATCTTTGATGTACAAGTCTCTGAATCTTTCTTCATAGAATCTGGCATCAATAGATCTTCATTTTAACAAAAAAATATAAATATATTTACTAATGTGACTAATAACCGTAAAATAATATGATCATACCTGATCGCAATGTGAGCCTCCTCCTTTTGGTATTTCCAACCCGAGATGCCATGAGTACAAACCGACCACTGTCAATCAACATATATTGTTGATATATTACCACAAGTCACAATAGAAGATTTCAGTCTCTTCAACCATATTCATTTTACAATTATTGAAAAAAGAGGTGATGAACTTTCCATCTTGACATAACTATTATTTAAGCCTCCACCAAACCAATAGGAATACAATTGTAGAGTAAATCAGAACATTTCACATGCACAAGAGGACTAGCATGCACAGCGTGCACCACGCACACCCCTGGGGTGCCAGTTGTTGAGGTTCTAGCATGGCAATGGGCTACTCATGAAAATGGATGATTCTTGGTCGTCCAGACTCCGTTTGAGGTGAGACCTATGTCATTGCGAACAGCACGAGCAGCTCTTTGATCCTACCACATCAGCTTGGGCTGAAAGGATGCTAGTAAAAGCAAATTTGGGAAGAAATACAAGGGGGTATTGGGGGTGTAGACTCGTGGTGGAGAAGTTGGCTACGAGTGCACTGGACAAAGCTGCAGACGCGTACAAGCTAGTTGAGGAGGTTCTTATTGACGGGCACAGCATGTGAGAGGTTATGGGCCAAAGATGCAAACGAGTACAAGCTAGTTGAGGAGGTTCTCATGGACGAGCACGGCATGTGAGATCCGCATGTAAGAGGGCGGCTCATGTTGGTTTTTTGGCATGGCCATGATGAGGCGGATGCAAGCTCGCTTGGGATTCAGCTAAGGGGCCAAGGGGGGATGGCATCATTGGAGTACTCCCAAGATGAATGCTGAGATGTTTCGCAAGCAACATAGGCCGAGAAGCATGGTTAAAGATACCATGGCCATAGTTGAATTCACATAAGGCTGCAGAACTAGAACTTTGGCCTAGTTCAAGCACAACTTTGGGACCATTTAGAGAGCACCGTGTTTGCTCCAAAAGATAGCGACGACAAAATCTCGGATGTTTAGCATTTAGCAAGCGGCCCAAAAGTCTCAACACTACACATATCTTGAGCAAAGTTTAATCCATGTGGAGCTACAGAGGTAGAACTCTAGCTTATATCAAGCATCGCTGCGGCGGATGTGTGTATGGATGTTTTTGGAGAGCCATATAGAAACTCAAGTTGAGGAAGCTATTAGAAAGCTGAGGAAGCCGTATGGTGGGTTATTTGGCATGCAAGAGGGGCCTGCAAGCCTTGATTAACGTACCTTGGCCAAAGTTGCATATAGTTACAACCAAGATTAGAGAACTCTAGCATGATTGAAGTACTACCCTCATCCAACTTTTATTGGCCCCTCCTCAGCCAACATTGGAATTGGACATGATGGTCTCTCATGAGCGTTGCACATGCACACAAAGGAACGTGGGCGGGCTTGAGAGCATGGAACGAGAGGTGAAGGGGAGTGAGGCCAAGCAGACTAGCATGCACAGTACGCACCGCACACACCCCTAGGGTGCCAGTTGAGGTTCTAGCATGGCTATGGGCTGCTCAAGAAAGTGGACGATTCTTGGTCGTTCTTGAGACGAGACCTACGTCGTTGCAAAGAGCACGAGCAGCTTTTTGATCCTACCACATCAGCTTGGGCTGAAATGCTGCTGGTAAAAGCAGTTTTGAGAAGAAAGCCAAGGGGGTCTCGAGAGTGCAGACTCGTGGTGCATAAGCTATCTACGAGTGCATTGGACATTGGAGGCTCAAAGAGAGCATGGATGAGAGGTTATGGGCAAAAGCTGCAGATGAGTACAAGCTAGTTGAGGAGTTTCTCATGGATAGGCATGGCATGTAAGATCCACATGTAGGAGGGCAGCTCATGTTGGTTTTTCGGCATGGTCATGATGAGGCGGATGCGAGCTAGCTTGGGATTTGGCTAAGGGGCCAAGGGGGGTGGCATCATTGGAGTACTCCCAAGATGAATGCTGAGATGTTTCACAAGCAACATAGGCCCAGAAGCATGGTTAAAGATACCGTGGCCATAGTTGAATTCACATAAGGCTGCAGAACTAGAACTCTGGCATGGTTCAAGCACAACGTTGGGACCATTTAGAGAGCACCGTGTTCGCTCCTAAAGACAGCAAGAACAAAATCCGGGATGTTTAGCATTTAGCAAGCGACCCAAAAGTCTCAACACTACACGTAGCTTGAGCAAAGTTTAATCCATGTGGAGCTACAGAGGTAGACTGTAGCTTATATCAAGCATCGCGGCTGTGTGTATGGATGTTTGGAGAGCCGTATGGATGTTGGTTTTTCGGCATGGGCATCATGGGAGTACTCTCAAGATGATTGCTTAGTCTTCCACTATGCGTACCCTCTGTTGGGTCATTTCTAACACAAACAATGTCCTCTTAGGCCATGGACAACAACCCTCTTTTTGTAGCCATCACAAGGAATCTTCCTAGTTTCTAAATTTGCAAAAATATTATTTGTTAGAAGTCTTACAACATGCTGAATGAGGAATCACAATGCTCATCTAGCAAGTTCCTTGATGCAAACTCGAATCCTCTAAATTACCATTGAGCCAATTTAAGAAATCTGAATCCCCAAGGTATCCCTAAGAGCTAATTTCTTGAGGTGGCATTGAACTAAGTGACTTGCATAGTAGAACACATGAGTACCATACCAAAGGATCCTGATGACGGAAGTAGTTGCGTGAGAAAAGGAAAGAGATATGCGATGTGAAAAAGCCTTGGAGAAAAAATGTGTGCATGGAGACTTTGAAGTATGGGGTAATCACATATTAATATTCAAGCAAAAGAGACATACTTGAATGTTGTTGATTTCTGGCTGCAGTGGCATGTGGTTTTCAAGACGTTGCTTGGCCTGCTCTATGAACAAAGACGATGGTTGTACTTGTCTCCTTGAAGCTACTGATCGTCTCTAATGCAACTACTTCAAATAACTTGGATGGTGCTACAATTCAAAGATTGTATCGCCCTTAGCATCAGATTGCAGCTTTTTTAAGAACTTTTTGTGACGATGGTTAGTAAAACAGAACTTGCGATGAAGTCTAGAAATCCAAATAAAAATGTATGTTGCTTCAGGTTGGGAGCGTACCTGAGAAGGGAGGAGGTGTGCAGGGCTGAAAAGAATACTCTATTTAAGCCCATCGTTGGCATTGGGAAAAGGCGTTTTATATATCTATATCAGAAGCCCATCGTAGGCTTCCCCAGAATGTTCACGTTGGGCAGAGGGGTTTTTCTCAGCAGCTGGAGGCGGTGTGGATGCGATAGGTGAGCCCTGAGCGTCAAAATTAGAGAATATATGGGCGCCAAATTTCAGGCACCTTGTACGTACATACAGTCCCCCGCAAAATAGCTCGTAGCTCCTAAGTCCACCGGCCAGCAATCCATGACAAAGGAACTCTGTCCAGATAGCCGCGGCAAAATTCCACCGTTCTATCGGCAACACCGAACCTCAACCGTCGATCAACTTAAAGCCCATACGCAATAGACTCCAATCCAAAAGCTCTAGGTGTCTGAGCTCAACAAGTTCAACCTACTGAGCCTCGATTCACCAACAAAGGAGAGAACAGAATGAAGGAGACCGCGGATGACTGCTCGCTCTTCAGCAATGCTTTTTAGGGGCCGATGATGAGCAGCGGTGGCCAAACCAAGGAGTTGATAAGGACGTGGGCAACCGATTTGATATCGTACGGGAGGCTGTTCATGCCAAATCTGGACGTGCCGGTGGAGGTGAAGCTGAATCGCTACGACAACGTGACCTTCCACATGCACGCTCAGAGGTGAAAGGGCACCTGGACTACATCCGCGTGAAGATGAGGCTGAGCATGGCAGTCTAGAGGGCGTAGAGTTTGTTGTGAGCAGCCATGGGAGACAAGTATTGGCGATCTCGATAAAATGACGGACGGCAAGAGGGATACGAGGCTTCGGGCAGGCATTGTTCCTGATGCTGGTGGACGAGAGATATGGGAGTGGAGAGGCTTGAGAAGAAGGGTGAATTTGTAATGATGGGAGGGTGGCAAGGCGGGCGTCGGAGCAGGAAAGACAAAGCAAGGCGAGCAATGCTTGGCAAACGATGTAACTATGACAAGCAACATCGATCTAACCTTGGGGCTGTCAAGGTGCGGCTCAGAAGGTGATGCCCTCCGCTCACTAGCTTCAGGCCCTCTCCGTCTGTTGCCAATCGCCTTTTGGCTGCGATCCGCAAATCGGGTGGCAATTCCGTCCAGCTAGCTCTCAAGCAACATTATGATGGCAATTTTATCTTGCGACCTATGTGCCTCCTGATTTCTTTTTTCCCATGTTAATGTACACTAGAACACCAAAATGAAGAGTGAATATAATGCTTAGGATGTATCAAATCGGGCAACTCTCATATATATATTACTGTAAATCTTATAAATATGAGTTATCTCTTTCACCCCCGAAAAAACTCTCATATAATATAAATTCAAAAACTATGCAGCCCCGAGCTTGTTGAAGCTAGGCTTTCGAAGACTCTTTGTTGTTCTACTGTCAATGCGGCATTGGCGACGGTGCGAAACTCGGCCATTTTTTCCAACATCCTCGCGCGTGTTGGCCCTTCGACGGTTTGCTGGTCGATGTTAGGCGCTTCCATCGGGCAGTCTCGGATGATCGCAACCTTTTGCAATATCATATTGATCAACTGGTCTGTGTGGTCAGTCGCTAGCAAGTTCCTTTGCGTGTATTCAGTCACATACATCTCGAGGTCCTCGTTGCTCAATATGAGGCCGCGCATTTGGCATTCGACAAAGTAGGATCCAGCTGTGTTAGCAGGTGATATGAGCTCCGTTTCATTCCTGAAGCTGAGTTTTCACAAGAGCACATTGTAGAAGTACCCCTCTGGTTGATGTCCAGGGTGGTAGTTAGTGAATTTGACTACTCGCTCACATTTTGCGATCCTGTTGCCTAAGAGGTCAAGACCGACCGTTCCACGTTGCGTTTCCTTGGGCTTTCGGATCACATATTGCCTATGGTAATCGTAGAACGTGCTATCCTCGATGACGCTCAGTCTCCCGCAGTATATGTCGACCGGGTGCAGGGTGACGTTGTTGTTTCGCGAGATGATGCGTTGTCTTAGAGATGGTGGCGAGGAGTCGACATAGTGAACGGTCTCGCTCCTTGTGATTGTTGGTATCTGCATGCAGTTTAGCGCGGCCTCTGTTGGAGAGGTTGGTTTTGATAGGAGGCTCGCGGCGATGAGTTTCAGCTTTACTTCGTCGAGATGTTGCAACCCCAAACGCGAGGCGTCTTCTGAACAGATGTTCAGTTTGCCCATTGGTTCAGATTTCATCGCGTACTTGAGGAGGTAGTGAGAGATTGAAGAGTTTGTCACCCGCTGTATGTTCATGTGTGCACCCCACAACAGTAACACGGAAGGGTGGTAAGGGACGATGTTTCGGTGCTCATGTCCGGGCCGGTAATACAACCAACGTTGCGTCAGAGGGTCGAGGATGGGTTCATATTCTAGCTGTGTTGCGAAAGAGAAGCCGTGCTTGCAATTGTGGTGTGACGGTCTGACGTAGCACGCTTTCTTGCATACGTGCAACTGCTTCCTGAGAACTAGTTCTCGCAGCCTTGTGTTTCGAGGATCCAGGGCCTCGTCCCTAGGGACGTAAGCCGCAATCTCATTTGCAATTCGCTGACGGTCATCATGGTGGACCCACAATATGACATGGGCGTGTAGGGAGCCCCTATTTTGTATCTCATAACGAACGACATGGTGTTGTATTCGGCCAAGCAGACCATCGGATGAAAGCAAATGCTTGCGCATGAACATGTGGAAGCGTGCGTGGAAAAGTGCCACGCATTCAACAGGACAGTCCTTCCAAGTGAATTGCGCATTATAATGTGTTGCGATGCTCTCGATCACATTAATTTCTTGCCACCGTGTATCGGTGACCTCGTCTGCAATGAATGTCAGAAAGAAATCTGGGAGGCCCCAAGCATCGACCATCGTTATGAGGTCCTTCAGTTGCCGTCGATGCCACGATGGGGACCCCGGCATTGTTGATGGCATGCTGTAGCGAAGCACGTGTCTCATTGCGTCTTCGTCGGTCGTGGCAGGGTTGGCTTTCCTATATTGGTCGATGTCTCATTGCAAGCATGTAGAGTTGCTTGAATTGGCAATCATCACTACCTGTTTTAACTGGAACATGATCAACAAGTACGGCTTGTAGAGCGTGTAGATAGAGAATAAGGTGTATATTCTCATTTTCACATAGTTGCTGAACTGTATGCAGCCATCATAGTAGCCCCATCCGAAAGGGAACAGGAAGGGGAACACTGCTGACTCCATGGTTATGTCAACGCACACACTGCCAGCTGCTGCTACTCCGTCGACATGGAATGAAGCGACCCTCTCTGAAAGCATTTCTGTACCCCGTAGCTGTATGGAGGCAAACTCATGCTTGTCCCTTGCATCAAAGGCGCGACGGTTCGCGGGGTCCACCATGTTTTGCAAAAGCAGGAGCTCAGGCTGAGATTCTGCTATTGACATTAACTCGAAGGGAGCTGTCTCATCGTGTAGTTCCAAGATACCTGCAATGGTTTGAGGACTCAAGATGCACATA
The DNA here is from genome assembly GCF_047967505.1 of Dipteris shenzhenensis. NCBI lineage: Eukaryota > Viridiplantae > Streptophyta > Polypodiopsida > Gleicheniales > Dipteridaceae > Dipteris > Dipteris shenzhenensis. The sequence continues at coordinate 10,353,164 of NC_141603.1, read as the reverse complement.
CCCATCTTGATGTCCGCACGCTCTGCTAAAGAATTGTACTTGCGCAATATTGGATTGTTCTCGATGTTGTATGCGAGCACACTTGACAGCTCGTTCGTCACGATTTCTTGAGCCGAGCTTAGTGGGACGTTTCGCCAAGATATCAGAGGATTTTCTAGAAGTGACCTTCGATCGAGTGTGCCACGAGCAATCGCATTTGCAGTCGTGGTAACTGAAATGGATATATCTATGATGCTTAGCAGTTGCGTGTGGAGGTGGTTTGTTTTAAGCAACTACCGAGAGTACTATGGCATCAACCGCACAATGTATCTGCTCCGCTGGGCATCTCGTGTGCAGCTTTGGCATTTCCAGTAAGTCACTTGCATGCCCATATTCTTGCAGGCATCCAAAAGTATCATGTTTCCGAGTGCGGCGCTGTGGCTCGAGATGCCTATGCCTTGCGAAGAAACGATCCTTTGGTTTGTAGACAGTAGCGTGGTTATGCCACAGACACCGCAGATTTGAAGGCTAGAGAAAATAGCCACGCAATTACTAACCCATTGCTTGTATCTATCTGCGATGGTCAACCACGATGACGTAGCTGGCCTCAAGGACATCTTTCTTGATGTTATATCAAGTTGAATAGCTCGACCTCTGGCTGCTCTGAGCGTTGACGAATGGTCATGTTCGAAGGAGTTTCCGGTGGTCATTTCTACATCGTGACATGAATCGATGTCTTATGTTCGGGTTTGAACACCTACAGGGATTAATAATAAAAACCATCCGAAACTTTGCTACAATTTCACTCATGTGGTTTTGTCTAAACGCAACAGGAAAAACAAAATGGACTGAACCTCTATCTTTAGAAGGTGAAAGAATTGATAAAATAACTTGAATCAAGCAAATACATTTTGTTGTGCGTACCTTTAGGAGAAGACACTCGTTTGGAGGCTGCAAACATCTTGAAAACAGAAGTGTTGCAGACATGATTAGTATGTTGGTCGAACCAAGCAAATGTAATGTTCCCTTGCGGAAACAGAATGTGCGAAGAAGTGTGCGTGCTCAAGATGAGGTGTTAAAAAAAAAAAACCATACGTAATGTATGGTGGAGAGCTGGTACATGTCTCTCCAAAAATTATATATCATAGGGGAACGTGCCATCCCCCCGTTTCGAATAGTCACCTCCACTGTTGGAGGTGTAGCGCATTAATGCGGACCAGAGCAACAGACGGTGCAGAAACATTTCAAAATTGAAATGACTGTACATTCTACTTACGTGGAGTATCCTTTGTGACGTCCACAGCTCGACAAGAAGTCACCTATTTCTTTGCTGGAATGTTGGAATCTGAAAAACAATCATGATTAGTCAATATACATTCCTCATGTTCTGCATGTTTGGATATGTTGGTTAGCATATGTGCAATTTCCTAAAGATGATAAATTCAAGCACAAAAGCTATACACAATCCAACGATCAAAGATGTTCAAACCATCAAGGTAATCATCTTCACACATCTTCGAGCAGTTGTAGTTACAATTTTTGCCTTTGCAAGATTCCAGAAAATTACGACTATGGAAATATAAAAGTGTGTATAAATAACATCTTATTATATCTAAAATGATTCACTATGTCCATGATCTTATGAGTTGGCAATAGTTATCATTGACACTTTTGCAAACTTTGATCAGATCGCAACAATTATTGATGTTTGCATCCCATCCACCTCCAAACTATTTTATTGTGTAGTCTACCAATGGTAGCAACTCAAAGTGTCCATGTCACGTAAGCCACAAGGAGTGCTGCTAAGTCATGGATAATCTCAAAATGCTAACATGAAGTGATAGTGTCAATTGCCTCATAGTAGCAGACAACAAAATTCGGTAGAAAGAGACCAAAAGCTAGACACACCCTCTTGGAAGAAGAGATCTATAGAAAAGGCTCATCGCCACCTTGGAGCTTCCATGGCCCTAGCTACTCCCTCCAGACGTGCTGCAGCATCGGGAGCTCCAGGAGCTTGCGCCTGTCCCCGTAAGTTTATTGAAATCGTCCCAGTGGAAGGACACTGGTGCTGTGCAATGCCCCCTTCACCGTCTGCTCCCTCCCATCGGGCTGCTTCCTCCAATGCTACCTCCGATCACCCCAAATCCAAAGAGCTTCATAAGCTCGTAGAGACAAGGATTCCCGCAAGCCTGAGGAGAAGGAGAATTACAAAAACGGACATAACTAATTGAGGCCTATATCTGTAGACAGTGCCAATCATTAACATGATACCGTCAACAACAAATTCAACAAGCGAAGAAAGCCCGCTGAGCTTAACAAAGCTGGAGAGGCTCTCAAGAATGGCAAGATTGATTCCCTCATCAAGTTAGGATTTATCAGTGCAGGAAGCTTTGAGAAGTTAGGAAATAGCTTGCCTTTTAGAGCAAGGCTCTTGCCAGGGCAAGTATCTCCAGCTGCGATTGAACATCCGAGAGAGAGAAGCGATACTAAGGGAGTCTAGTTCAACCACGACAACCTTGGAGTATCCACTGGGCATTTCCTCGATGACACAACCCGAGGGGTGTCTTCGCGAGGTGGGTTGTTTCTTCTACAAAAGAAGACCCAAGATCTGGGAATAAATACAGCGAGCCTAGATATCCCTGGCAACGCCATCGTCTAATAGTCGGAGCTCAATCCCAACTTCGTCCGGTAGAAGAACCGTGAGACAGTTCCAAGACAAAGACTGACGCCCGACGATGGACCTTTTGATGGCACAATTCCGGAAACCAGCAGTGAGAAGACATCGTCAGGCATCGTCCATGTGCTGATATCTATCTCTCGGAGGCTTAGTTCCTTTAGTAATTATTTGTCAATGCTGCAAGCTTGTAGTGAGCTAGAGAATGTCAAAATTTCTCATCAGCGTTTTAGTACTTTTGTCTATCGACCTATATGCACTATTGATTGGAAATTCTGAGTTGTAAAAGGGGGTTCACATCCCAACCTACAACGAAACAAGGTTGTGGCAAGCCAGCGCAACACGGAGTCAGGCTGGACTCCTCTATCTTAGGAAGATAGAGTATATGGCAGCCAGGGGGAGAGTAATCAACAGGGTTGTCCATCAAGAGAATGTAGTTCTCTTACCTAGTTGGGATTGAGGACCATAAGCATTCTTGGCATGAGTAAATAGTCCTGGCTCTCGTCTTGTGTGGCTTTGAGCAAAATTTTTGATGCAAGGATTCTGTAATATCCATGCACGCAAGGGATGTAAGCATCACGCAGGGCTTTCAATCACAAAAAGTCCTGCAATTATGAGAATTCAAAGTTATGCCTAAGGCTTCAAAAGCATTACTTTTACTGCAAGGGATTTTGTAATATCCACCCCGCACGGTGAAGAGTCTCTGCAATGAGATAGAACTAAGACCTCTGCCTGCTCCACAACTTTGAGCCTCATATTTTTATTAGAGTTAGGAAGCTCAATCTGAGATTGGATCGAAGGATTTTAGAACTACGTAGACTGTATGCATGGCTAGATGCACGAGTATATGTATGCAGCAATAGGCCTCCCATACCCAAAAAGCAAACTATGATTTTCATCATTATCAAAGAATGTGGCGGAGGCATGTTTTGTTGCCTATACAGACACCACGGCTGGTCGTTGCACTTCCTACTACTAATTCTCTAGATTCAATACAATTTCCACAATTAACGTGAAGTTATGTTTGACATGAGTGGCAGAAGGAGTATAACACTATTGTGGATGCAAAGAGATGGCCATGGTGTAGGTCTAGGCAACAGGGTCGGGCTGTCTTTTTTTGGCTTAGATTCATGACGTTGCTGTAGAGTTCCGAGCTGTTCTTACAAAAAAATCGACTAAACACTATTCTGAATCAACGTAGGTTGTCTAGAAATTTCGTCTCTATTATGGAATCCTGGACAATTTTAGAACCGGCAGAGAGCTCGAAGATTTTGCCTCAGTATATGTAGAGCTATGAAGTAACTATGAATGGACTTGAATATTGCGCACAATGTCCGTTGATGAACTCCAGATGGTTGATGAAAGAATGTTCATGGGTTGCAACAACGGCCAATGGCAACTAGAACTCGTCATATATCTGCAGCAAGCAAATGTTCAAGGTGGATATGCACAAGCATTGATGATAGACAGAGGTGGTGTGCAGCGTAAGCGAGGAAGCAACTATGGAGATGTCTGACTCTCGCAAGCTGTTCTTCTATGACTCAAAGTCTCAAGAGGTCACACTCCTACCCACCCAAACGTTGCACATGATCATTAGTGCCCGAGAATTGCAGATCAAAATTAGAAGCAATTGTAGAAATTATAGCTAAAGAACTAGAGAATCTCTCGTTGCAAGCCCACGTTCCGACTACAAAATTAAGTCCCTAGATCCTTCCATCAATTCCCAATTCGTTGAAGTTCATCAACAGTTTAAACATACCGATCTATAGCCATAAGCTTCGTTGAACCTCTCAAAGACAGAGAAAGCATAACGAAGGAGATTCATGGGCAGTGGCTCGATACAAGCTTCAGTATAAGCAGGAGCAAACCTGATGGTGACGGCACGTGAACATTCGAAAGCCAATATGTGAGGGTCTCTTCACAAACCAATAGCCTTCATAAAGCAATCTACGTTGTTTTTGGCTTACGTTCGTCCGTTTCGCCTATATTTCAAGGTTTTGCCTTGGGCTTTTACGCAGCTTTTCAAAAGCTTTCAAAGCTTTTGGGCTTTTAGAATTTAAAAAAATCTAAGGGTGTATATTGTGCCATGTGGAAGCACAGGATTTCAGAATTTGAAAAAACGTCCTAGTGCTGGCCAAGTAAAAAATAAAAACAAACTCTTTTTCTCTATGAACAAAGTGCTTCTTCCAAAATAGTGAGAGGGATCAATGAGACAAGGACAATATAAACTCTCTTTTTCTATGTACCAAGTGCTTCTTTAGAGATCATACATATTATGATTTATCAATGTATATGGGGACATACTCACACAACTTTATTTTATTCCTATTTGTTTTACATGGGGACATACTCACTCAACTTTATTTTATTCCTATTTGTTTTGGGCACTCAACTTTATTTTATTCCTATTTGTTTTGGGCCACGTAGGCTAATTTATTTTATTCCTATTTGTTTTACATGGAGACATACTCACTCAACTTTATTTTATTCCTATTTGTTTTGGGCCATACTCACTCAACTTTATTTTATTCCTATTTGTTTTGGGCCACTTAGGTTAATTAACTTATGTGTGTCCATGGATTAATTTATTTATTTTAACCTATGTCTAAGAGGAGTGCACATTATTCAAGAGGGTTGGTTTCGAACCCACAATGTTGTATTTCCCACATGTGAGCCCTACCACTAAGCTATAGAGTGGAAGAGTATACTTAGTGCTAACTAAAATATTAGTTAGCCAAAGTTTATTCCTAGTTAGTTCTAAGTTTGATAAGATGTAAAGTTGCTACATTGGCAACGTAGGCTTTGGTAGTTTGGCATGCAATTACAGCACCCAGACTTGTGGAAATATCTCCATCCCTTACCCTTTCGGAATGCATCCCAATTGTGGACTCCCAAATTATCGCATCACCTGCACTCACAATTCTAGCTTGGCTTCCGGCCTCCTCCCATTCCTGCACCTCAACGCTTCCATACAATTCCAGGTTCTCTCCATCTCCCCCGCCTCCCTCATCATCAACGCTTCCTACTTCAAAGCCGCCTCCTGCGACCCTAACCTCCCTAACTCCTCCACCATTTCTGTCCCCGACGGCATGCCTTTCACATTTGCTTCCGACAACATCTTTGCCGTTGTCGGCTGCCGATCCACAGGCACCTTCACCGTCGATGCCTCCGACGACGTAGGTGACTCTGCAGGTTGCTTCAATCCCTGTTACAACGCCTACACCTACCCTTTTTGCAACACCTACCCCTGCTGCACTGTTGAGCTTCCTCCCGCCGGAACCAATTTCATCCAAATCACCGGAGCAGCTGGCATTTCATACGAAGACTTTCCAGTTAAATCATCATGCGGATTCTCTATGGTACTCGATCCAACCACGTACATTTCTACATCTTTTGGAGAAATCACTGTTGGACATTATGGCATCAAGCTCTCCTGGGGTATTCCCTTCCCAAATAATACCCCGACTTGTTCCACCGTCAACGCGACGACTGGATACGCGTGTTCGGAAAATTCCGAGTGCGTGGTTGCAGGCGAGAAAATGGGTTACGCTTGTAGCTGCTTGACCGGTTACCGTGGAGATGGTTACAAAAACGGAGCCGGATGTGAAGGTATCATGAGTTGTTAATGTGTTCTCGATACGTCCTCATCGCTGACCATTTTGTAAGCACTAAAGAAAACGTAACCGTATATGTAGATATCGACGAGTGTGCCGAATCCAGCTTGAATAATTGCACGGGACCTCAACACTACGGCGTATGCACCAATCTTCCGGGAAGTTATCGTTGCAGCTGCCGCCATGGTGCGGAAGGAAATGGGATCGCTCAATCTAGCAACGGAACCGGTTGCACGATTCCTGTCATCACTGGTTCGCTCTTCTCTCGGTCAAATCGACAAAATTTTACAGATTTGCATGCTGCAACGCCATATGAATGTTGTTCGCCTGCCTCACTTTCGTTGTTTTGATTTTTGGTTCAGATACAGTTTTGTCGACTGCTGCTGCTATAGTCTTTATAGGCCTCCTAGTAAGGTGGATTTATAACTCGAGAGCTTCTAGAGTGAAGAAGGCAATGTATTTCGAGAGGAATGGGGGCATTCGACTCCAGGAATACATCTCTGTAACAAGCGGAAGAGAGGCACCCAGGTTGTTTTCGGAGGCTGAGCTCCAGAAAGCCACTCAAAACTTTGCACGGCACCTTGAACTCGGACGTGGAGGCTACGGCACCGTGTACAAGGGAGTCCTTGCAGATCTTACTGCTGTGGCGATTAAAAGATCTCATCACACAGAAAAACTAGAAGTCGACCAGTTCATCAACGAAGTCATCATCTTATCCCAGATCAACCATCGAAATATTGTGCAGCTCATCGGCTGCTGTCTAGAGACACCGGCTCCTATTCTTGTCTACGAGTACGTCCCAAATGGAACTCTCTCTGATCACTTGCACGGAAAAGATGGGAGACCAGCTCTCAACTGGGAAAATCGCCTCGCAATTGCCGTGGAAAGCGCCCAAGCAATTGCCTACCTACATTCATCAATCTCCACACCGATCTACCACAGAGACATTAAATCTTCGAACATACTACTCGATAAGGCACTGATCCCTAAAGTGTCCGACTTTGGTATATCACGCCTTCTGCACATGGACGAGACCCATGTTTCCACCGTTGTAAAGGGCACAATGGGATACCTGGATCCAGAATTCTTCCACACTTTCCAGCTAACTGATAAGAGTGATGTTTACAGTTTTGGAGTGGTGCTGCTTGAGTTGATCACTTCGCTCAAGCCCGTTACCATGGAAAGAGGAGAGACAGAGTAAACTTGCTTCCCCTCTTCCATCATGCAAGGCTATACTGTTGCATGCCTTACCATGACATACAAGCATACAAATCCAAAGCTAACACATCGTCGTCTTGCTTGTTACAACCCATGATCATGCTAGACCAAGAAGACACACTGAGATAGATCAAGATGGCAGGCAAATGCCTAATGGGAGTTGTCTAGACCTTCGATTCTTGTGAATGCTCCTCAAATTGACCTTCAAAGGCTACACATGTAGCCAAGACTCTACGGAAAGCACATAGTCGTTTGCAATGCCACTACCAAAGGGTGGCTTGAATGACCACTATGCCTCAATTCAACTTCCACAAATATCAATTGTACCGGTATGAGCTCTTGCTTGTATGCAAGCTTTACATAACTATAAATTGTGTTAAATGGGAGATGGATTTGCTCATTCATTGACGATTCTACCCTTGGCCACACATGGACACAACCCATGTGATCCTTTTAAAGGATCTTAAATTTGAAGGGAGAATATAAAGAATGTAAATATTATATATATACATATAAATGTATATATAATTATAAAGTAAAATATATAAATATCTATGTATATAAATTTATGTTTATATACATATATTTATTTATTTAAAAACAAATATATATTTATATTTATATTTAAATATACATATTTTTAAAGTATAAATACAAATAAATATATATATATATATATCTATGTGTGTGTGTGTGTACGTATGTATATGTATGTGTATGTATGTATGTATGTATACGTACATACATACATACATACACATACAATGTATGTATGTATGTACGTATACATACATACATACATACACATACATACATACATATAATATGTATGTGTGTATGTACATGTATGTATGTATGTATACGTACATACATACATACATACACATACATACATATATATATAATGTATGTACATGTATGTATGTATGTATGTATGTATGTATGTACATGTACATACATATACATATACATATACATGTACATGTATATGTATATGTATATGTATATATATGTACATGTACATACATACATACATATATATATATATATATATATATATATATGTTTTATAATCTCTCTCTCTCTCTCTCTCACACACACACACACATACACACACCTCTCTCTCTCTCAACCTCCCATCTCACGTACGGGATTAGTCTCCATATATAATAGAACAGATGTAATATATTCTCTCTCCTACTGTCTCTCTTTGTCTTTATACATACATACATACATACATACATACATACATATATATATATATATATATTATAATGTATATTAAATAGTATATAATATTAAATATACTCTCTCTCTCTCTCTCTCTCTCTCTCTCTCTCTCTCTCTCTCTCTCTCTCTCTCTCTCTCTCTCTCTTTTCTTCTCTACTTCTATGTTGCCTCCTTTGACTGCACCAACTGTCAGAACGTTGTATATATATGCATAGGCCCATCACAGATTGTGGTGACATGTGGCATCTCATGCAATTGCGGCGACATGTGGCATCCTGTTGTATATATGCATAGGCCCGTTAGAGACTGTGACGACTAGATGGGAGGACGTCTTGTGCAATGACATGTGGCATCTCAAGAGTTGTGATTGGACTACACTGTAGTCTAGTTAGATGGTAGGTGGAGCCTGCGTCAGTCTGTGCTGCCACATGTCCTTAGCACGTCCTGTCGTGATCAAGCCGCTCTTTCATAGTTTGCCCGTGTCTGCTGCCCATCTGCCACCACGTGGCACACAAAACTCCCTCCTCTTCGTTATGTTGCCCACATGGTAGCCCATGTGCTGCCCATGTGGTAGCCCCCTTGCTGTGAGGTGCTGCCCATGTGACAACCCCCTCTCTTTCTTTTTCTCTTTGGGCATGCTGCCCACATGGCATCCAATCAGATGCCCATGTGGCATCCCTAGCCCTAAGTCCACTCCCCCATGCTCTCCTCATTTGGGGGTTTACAGATGGGGATGTGACCTGGCCATTTCCAACATAAATGTATGCCCAATAGGCCTGAATACAACTGAAAGAATAAGTATTGTATGAAGGGATAAACCCTCACCCTAGATGAGCAGAAGAGGGCTGCTTTGATGCAGACCCTAATGCTGCTGCTGTCCAAAATGAACTGGGCCTGGAAGCTGTCCTGTAGGTGCCAAGGATGAAGTGGATTTGCTACTCCTAATCCTAGTCTGACCTTAGCTGCCAAACACTGCTGTTGGCTGCACTGTTCAGCCCTTGAAGTGAATGAGAAATGAGGCCAAGGGGGCTACCTTTTATAGGCCCCAGTGGACCCTAGAAATGACCAACCTTGGAACCTAGAAATGACCAACCACGGTAGTCTATGGCCGACCCCCTGGCCAAATCTGTCTCGACCAAGCTGGTCAGGCTACTCCAATCACCAACTTGCTGAACCAAATAAAACACACTATGGATCTATATGAAAATAATATCCTCATGAATCTATACAAAAAAGATAAGCCTCCTGGAATGAATATACTCCTTGTCTTAGGTCTATACAAAATGAGTAGACTTCTAGCTCTTGACTCCATACAAAAAAAAAATATTGGCTTTGAGTCTATACAAAACGAATTTACTCCCAAGGCTGTACAAAATGTATATACTCCCCAGTCTACACAAAGCATATATACCCCTAGCTCTTGGGTCTATACAAAATCAATAAACTCGTGGGGGTCTATACAAAATTGGAATGTAGTCCTAGCTCTAGATTGAATATACTCCTACAACCTGTGACATCCATGGTCTAGTAGGCCCATACGTTCAATGTGACTTTAAGGGGAGAGGAGATAACGTTAAGGTGTAGAAGCTGCAAACGTAAAACTATACACCATTAACAATATTATAATGCAGTCTTATTCAACCCTCAAATGTATACAGAGAAAGATTACCTATGGCAAAGGGACATAGAAAACAAACCATGTATTCACCCATGACCACGCAGTACTGGTTCTTTGTCTGTAAGACCATCTATACAATATAATTGACTTGAAGTTCTACTTTACCATAATTACTTTCTTGCATGTCTATCTATAATTCACCATGACCTGTTGCAGGGCATTTTTGCCCCACATCCTACTGACCTGATAGTGCCCCCATACTGCATCTATTTGCCATCTACTTGGGCCTGTTGCAGCCCTGATCTATGGCCCATGGTCTTCTCATGCCAGGAGCCAATCAGCTCCAACCTTCTGCCTACTGTTTCGCATCTATACCAGCCCTAGATCTTGCCCTAGATCCACCATACCAGCCTCATACATGTTGCTGCAAGTACCTATAGAACCATGCACTCCTAGGCTATACCAGCTCTTCCAAGCCATCCAATCTCAGCCTGATTGCTAGAGGATGTCCACACAGTCTTGCACAGGCCTCCATGCTCCAGTCAGCATGTTCCATGCTCCAAATCGCCCAGAACTATTCTGAATTGTTCCACCTTGTCATGTGTCTGCTCCGTATGAAATCTCTCCATCAAGAGCTCCGCTCTGCCTATTGTTTTGCATCTGGACCAGCCCTAGATTTATCGTACCAGCCTCATACATGTTGCTACAGACATCCATCATGAAGGTGCCTCTAGATCCATGCACTCCTAGGGTGTACCAGCTCTTCCAAGGCATCCACAATCTCAACCTGACTGCTCCAAGATGTCTATACAGTCTTGCAAAGGCCTCCATGCTCTAGTCGGCGTGTTCCAAGCTCCAAATCTTGCCCAAAACTGTTACAAACTATTCCACCTTGTCACACATCTGCTCCATACAGAATCTCTCCACCAAGACCTCCACTCATGGCCAGGTAAGTCTCTAATTGTGCTGTCCACATGGCAGCCTATGTGCTACCCATGGGGCAACCCCATGTTACTTTTCTTGATTGCTGGTATGCTGCCCATATGGTAGCGACGATGCTGCCCATGTGGCAGCCCCCTCTTCTTTGTTTTCCCTCTGAGTTTGCTACCCACATGGGAGCCAATAAGCTGCCCATGTGGTAGCCCTAACCTTGAGTCCACCTCACCCAAGCTCTCCTCATATGGGGGCTTACAGATGGAGAGGTGACACCCTCTCACCGACACATCTCGTCTTGATCCCAACTCATTGATGAAGATGCTCAAGCAACTCCCGTGTTGTAGCCCCCTAGAATAATGCAGTGTCTATGTCACTTCCTAGTCATTCAACTAGTGGCTCCTGCTCCACCATGTCTAGTCTCGCGTGAGCACAGCACCTTGGTACACAGGTCCATCTTTGGTAGCACCAGATTGCACCCCCTCCTTCAAACACATACCCACCTCCAAGCTTGAGCACCCAAGCATCGATCAGATGTTCCCCTCAAAAAAGGTGAACCACCTGAGGTTATTAAGACACCATGCTCCTCTGTTGGCTGAAGTGCTGCTCCAGAGACCTCCTCTTCACCTCGTCCCTTCTCTCCTCTCTTTCTGCCTCCCCTTTGCTTCTCCTGGCTAGCCCTGAGCCTCTTTCTCCTGTATGCAGCCTGCACAGCCTGCCCTACTAACCTCAGGCAAGCCGTTGCATAGGCAGACATCAGGAGAGACCTCATCGGCTTCGCCCCCCCCTCCCTCTCTTTCTCCTTTGGAGCTTTCGTAATTTGTCAGTGCGGTATGGCGGCGTTAAGCCCGGAACCGGTGGCCCAAACGGACCCCTCCCTTCCTTCAACCTATCGCGTAACACTGACAGGTCTCGCTGGTGAAGCAGGCTTCCAACGACTTTACCCACACTTCCATATATGGACGAGTCATTGGCTACTCCCCTTCACGAGCAGACATTAGGGACTGGCTTCAGTCCACCCTATACCTTGAGGACAGCCACATTGAGGAGGTCGCACTCATGGGACGTGGTATCTTTTGGCTCAAGCTTTCCTTGGTGTAGGTTGCGAGCGATATGGTTAGAGGGTCCCCTACCTCCGTGGGTGGGAAGATCATCCTTATGGTCTCGTGGTATAGGGGTTTCAGTGTAGCGGACTTTGATGCCCGCTTCCACATCCCCCCCCATCAAGTTACCCTCATCTTTCCAAACCTCGCAGCAGAGCTTTGCCCGATCATCAAGGACCTGGGGACACACTTTGGTTGGCTCATGCAAGACACCTTCGTTGATGCGGTGGCAGCCCAAGGGTTCCACGCGTGAAAGTGGCAGTCTTAGATCCGCAGAGTATTCCTCAGAGATCGAGATTGAGATGGATGTAGGTGTGGTGACGTAGCGCATCATGGTCACTGGTTGCCCAGATCAGTGTCTGAGATGCCACGGCTTCGGGCACCAGGCACACTCTTGCCCTCGCTTCATGAGGACAGAACCCCTGACGCAGCCCCTAGCCAGGCAGCTCAGGATCCCCCCGCCAGGCGTCGACAACCCCTCCATAGGAGGAAGGTTGGACTGAGGTCAAAAAGAAAAGGAAAAGAAACAAAACAAAAACCAAAAAGCCCCCTCCCCAGTAGGAGACCCTTGAGGTCAGCAGTCAGTAGCAACAGCCTGGTAAGGGGAAGGAGAAGGTCAGCCAGACTCCTCCTCACCTTTCACCCCACCCCCCTCTCCTCCCCCCTCCTCCTCGGTTCCCCTACCTCCCCCCCCTCCGGGACCCCCCCCGCCGCCTTTGGTTTCATCCCCCCCCTCCTTCGAGCATGATCCCGCCGGGACCCCCCCTCCTCCTTCAGTTTTGCCCCCGAAGATAGCATAGGCCTCCCCCACGCCTACCCCTCCCAGCCCGTTGGAGGGGAGAGGCCCTCCTCCTCAGGCAGCTAGCACTACTCCAGCTCTTTCGGTGGCCAGCACCCCTCTTTCTGGTCCTGGCTCCTCATCTTCGTCCCCCCACCCAAGGTCAGCTCCTAGAGCTCTACCCTTGGAGTTCTATCGAGCAAGACCTTGGGACTATTTGGATGCAGCTAGTATTGGCTCCTTCCCTGCATGCCTAGACATCAGCATCTTCTTCCTCCGAAAGAGGGCGGAGGGTAAGGTGTCCGTCCTCGCCTCCCATGATGGTCCCAGCTATTCCTTCACTATCACTAGTGACGGGACTGAGCAATGGACGAATGAAAATGTTTGGGAGACGATTCGTGATCAGTCCCAAGACCAGGTACAGGACTGGATTGGTAGCAGAGCAGTGGAGCTTCTTCAGCAGCAGTGGAAGGAGGGAGACATCCATCTGAGATGGCGCCGCAGTGCCAAACGCTTCCGTCTTTTGGTCATCATTCGTCCGCCTTTGGAGTGGATATACACGGAAGGGCTCTACCCTTGGAGGACCTCAGAGGTAGCGGGCTTCTACAGTATCTCTCTGGCTGAGGCTTCGAGTTGGTTAGAGAGAGCTTACCACCATGGGATAAAGGGCCTTTCCCCTCTACTGAAGGTTTTAGAGGATGGGTCGGATGATTCGGCCTCACCCTCGAAACCCTCACAGAAGCGCCTTCGTCTGCACACCGGACATCCTCCGACCACCTCGACATCGACCGCAAGCAGACAGCTGTTTGCAGCCCATCTCTCCTCTTCATGAGTATACGCATTATCTCTTGGAACATCAACAGGTTCCACTCATCTGGAACCCGTGGCCCCAGGAAGATGGTGCTCAGACAGGAGCTCCAGCCAGCTTTGGTGGGAAGGGTAGATGTGCTCCTATTACAGGAACACAAGCTTTCGGCTTCTCAGACCAGTAAGTGTGGGAAGGTTCTCACAAGGCGCTCCCACACCTACTGGGAACCTTTGATTGGCGAGCAGGGGAGGAGCAGAGGTGTTTGTACCTCCATCGACGCTCCTCTTGTACAACATGTGTGCAGTTTTGGCACCTTGATCCCAGGACAAGCGCTTTGGGTGGGCCTAAATATTGAGGGATCCCGCATTGGCATCCTCAATATCTATGCCCCGACCGACCTGAGGCGGAGAGCCGCTTTCTGGAGCTCCTTGACAGACTTATTGCCACAGATGGATTCTAGGATTGTAGGCGGGGATTTCAACAACCTTGAGGCTCTAGAGGATCAGCAGGGACGGGGCCCAGAGTTCCTCGATATAGCTCAAGTGGAGCAATCGAAGTGGGACTCCTTTTTGTTTGCCATGGGAGGTCGGGACAGTTGGAGAGAGCCCTCCTTTTGCAGGTGGCCAGGGATCTTGGACTTCTCTTGGGGTTACAAAAGGAAGGGAGGCAGACTTCTGGAGCGGTTGGACCGTTTCTATGTCAGTGATTGGGCGATAGGCAGAGGTGGAGAGTCAGGGGTGGTTCCAGGGATGACCCTTTCTGACCATGCCCTAGTCATCCTAGTCCTGGACTCAACCTCTCACTCCTTACCTCCCCGCATGTGCCAGATCATCCCAGACTCCATCTATTCCAGAGCAGAGGTTCGCAGCAGGATAGTGGACCTATGGGAGCAGGATTGGGACCCCCTGGGGGATATGGCAGCTCAGGTATCGCAGGTCCTTGCCGAGTCTAGTCTCATCTGCCAGCAGGAGGCGATTTGGGTCAGGCAGCAGTGGTGGGTGAAGGAGAGGGGCCTCAGGCGAGACCTTGCCTCGATCAGCGGATGCATCAGTCTTCTCCAGGCTCCGAGGAGCTCAAACGACAGGAGGTTAGAGCCCGAGCCATGTTAGAGAAGATCACCCAGAGACGTTCAGAGTTCTCATTCCACGCTTCCAAGTCCTTTTAGGCTAGGAAAGGCGACAGGATGTGCAGAGAGTTCTTCAGGACTCATGGCCAGAGGTCAGCAGCAGGGGAGCAGATCCGCTCTCTTAGGGCGCAGGATGGTTGGTTCAGGACAGATCCTGACTTGGTCCGAGACTTGGTGACAGATTTCTATAGATACCTATTCCAGCAGGAGCCCCTAGACCCTTGTGCCTGCCGCTACAGGGAGGAGGTGTGGAGGCATACGTCGACACTCGTGCAGCTTAGCATGAGTGAGGCCCTTCTCGCCCCATTCACCGTTTCAGAGATGCAGGATGCTGTGAGAGATATTGATGGGCAGAAATGCCCAGGTGAGGATGGGCTCTCTAGAGCTTTCTTCACCACCTTTTGGGAGCAGATCCACTAGCCCCTGCTCGCAGCCTTCCAGCATATCTTTTCCAGCGAACAGATGCCAGAGATCCTTGCGTCAGGCTTGATTTGCCTCATCCCCAAAGGGGGGGACCATCAAGAGATTAGACAGTGGTGCCCTATCACCCTCCTTCCCACTGCCTAGAAAATCCTCGCCAAGATGATCAGTAGCCGCATCCGCCCCCTGCTACATGACCTGATTGATGACACCCATACTAGTTTTGTCCAGGATCATAGTATTTTGGACAACATCTTCACATTCTCAGAGGCAACAGAGTGGGCCCAGCATAGTGGCCAGCACCTAGCCATACTCCTTTACTTTGAGAAGGCGTATGACAAGGTAGACTGGTCCTTCTTAGAGGGCACACTTTCTCGGTTCGGTTTCCCGAACGAGTGGATTAGAGGTATTGCTAGCCTCTACAGATCAGTCGGGTTATCATCGGTGGCAGGATGGGGGAGAGATTCACCCTCGAGTGCTCGGTACGTTAGAGCTGCCCGCTTGCGCCCTACCTCTTCCTCTTCTTTGCGGAGGCCATGGCTCACTACGAGCCCGTACCACTGGTCTTCGTGGGATGCACCTCCCTATCAGGGATGATGTAGAAAATCTGGACTCCGAGTATGTAGACGACATGGCCCTATATGTGCAGAATGATATTGAGTCACTGGAGCGAGTGAGACTGTCTCTAGAGGTCTTCTGCCTAGCCGTTGGGGCGAAAATCAACTGGCATAAATCAATTGGCTTTCTTACGGATCCTGGAGCCAGCTCGCAGTGGGGTATTTTCCTGGAGTAGCCAGGTGACAGATGATACAGGTCGCCAGCTTGGAGAGAGGTCCCATATCCCATGGGCGATCTGGGCAAGTGGGCCTACGCACTCGCTCCGAGTTTGGAGGGATGTCTTTAGATAGTTGGGCCTAGATGAGCTCGTACCAGTAGGCATGCTCTTGGGGCTCTTCAGCGCACGTACCAGTAGGCATGCTCTTGGGGCTCTTCAGCGCAGGCTACCCACCAAGGTACATAGTTGGTATGCCCAGGGGATATCTCTGGTCTTTCTTCGTACATTCTGGAAGACCCTATGGGCAAGCTGGCGGCCGAGGAAGATCTCTTACTTTCTTTGGATGGTGGTCCATAAGGGGCTACCAGTTGGGAGCTGGCTGAAGCAGATGGGGCAGGAGGGGCATTGCCAGATGTGTTTTCAAGATGAGGAATCCCTAAAGCACTACCTTTGGAGCTATTCTCATGCTCAGATAGTGTGGAAGGGAGCCATGGGGATCTTAGCGAGGGCGGCACTCGAGCTAGGACTGGTCACTTGGGGAGCTTTTGGTTGGTGCAGCACCGAGATGGGACATCACCTGGCCTACAAGTTCTCTTGGCAAGATCTAGTTTTCTTCATCACGCAGGCCACCTGGGCACACATGGAAAGCTTCCCTTGGCATCTAACAGAGACAGATGCAGGAGCGATGACTCAGCACCCATTTTGGGAGATCATTGGGAGTATCATAGGCTGGCACATCTGGACCTCCAGATGCGCGCAAACCCTAGGAGATCAGGCTTCTCCCACTACCCAGACCCTCGTGGACATCTGGAGCACGATCATTCACATGCTCAAGGGTCAGTGGGATTAGATTCAGGGGGACTTCCGGGAAGGGAAGGAGAAGAGACGGCACTTCCTTCGCAACTGGGACCATCAAGAGCTTTTCTTCCAGCACTCTGTTCAGAGTCTTCACATTACTCGCCCCCATTGTGGCTGTTTGTCCACACTCAGATGATTATGCCCTGAGAGGCTTGTAATTTAATTTTTGTTTACCCCGGGCTGCATCCGTTTCGTGATTGCAGCCCGCTGGCGTTTAGGCCTTCTTGTACTCTTGTTTTTCAAATAATATAACAAGCACTACTTTTTGCACAAAAAAATTTAAGACACCATGCTATCAGGGTTTGTTTCAACTCGTCCTTTTGACAAGGTCTACAACTAAACAACATACTTGAGAAATCAAATCCAAGGAACAAATCCAGATTACTTGGACCATGAGTTCCCACTGAGGTTCCAGCTTCCATATGTAGTCTTGTCATGCCCCATTCTAACTGAAAGTATTCATATGACTCTGAATCTATAGGTCCTGCCAAAGAATCCTCCTCTATGTTAGCAATACCAACTAAGCACTTGGATAACTCCAAGCTCTCATCACTCTCCTTCACTTTTACAAAAGTTTTTGACTCCTCATCCGATCACATCTCAATATCAGACATCCTTACCAAGACACCAGGGTCTGCATATCTCTCCTCAACATCTCCTAAAGTCACCAAGAAGAGTTCAGCTATGACCACCACATTAGCCATGAGATAAGAGTACAAAAGTTGTACACCTGTCTGAACCTCCGCCTCCCTTGAAAGGGTACCGTCCTTCAGACATCAAAGTAGATTCCCCCAAGCTTTGAATCAAGATCGCCCTTCAGCAAGGTCATTGCCTTCAAGCTTCACTTCTTGTGAGCTTCCGTCATCAGAGCACCATGTTAGTAAAAAGATACGCAGCAGAAAGACTTATAGAGCCTAGGAAATTCACACAAAAGAGGTTGTGTAAGTGGAATCTAAAACTTCTTTACTTTGTGTATTTAATATACATGTGCAATGAGTGAATGAGCAGATGCACAAGGAGATATAGAACCAACAAAGCTTTATATTTTCGTCCAAAGATAGATACAATACCAAAATGGATGTCTTCAATGTGCCACCCTCTACCAGCAAAATGCTTGGCTAGACGTGCCTCGTGAATACACAAAACAGTGTTGTCCTCCTACCTCCGCGGCACTCTCCAAAAACTCAGCATGTGTGCTCCCTTATGAGCTTTGGTGGGCCTCATTGTTGTGCCCTACAAACACACCTTTAAGCTATCCTTTCAGAAAGCATAGGCAAGGCAGTGTCTGACCTTTAATCTTGACCTCCTTGCTGCCCTGACGTGCAGCAAATGGTGAGGCCCAAGCTTCTCCTGATGATCCCTGATCCTTACTGCCCTAAATGTTGGCCGAGTATCCAATCACCCTCTGAGCTATGTCTGCAACACCCAGACTACCTGAAGTATGGCCCCACTCATGCTGTCCTGCACATGGCAGCCAATAAGCTGCCCATGTGGCAAACGGTGGCATCCCTAAACCTAAGCCCCCCCCTATCATAGGGGCATGAAATTCTAAGTACTTTAATGTACTACAAGACCGTGACAACTTTGGTTTTAAAAGACCAAGCGTGGGCTTAATAATGTGTAATTAAACACGGCACGGTGCCTAGCACATAAGCGTAATTAATCCCTAGGCCCAAAGGCATTCCAAGAAATTAAAAGAGTGGTTGTTGGGAAATGATGACGCGGCATTTTTAATGGGCCCCCTAGAGGGCCATGTACCTTCAGTGGCCCCCCTAGAGTTCCAGGTGGCTCTAGTGCCTTCTACATGCTCCTTTGCCATTCCTGGACCTTCCTGGGCCTTCTAAACTTCACATGTGTGGTTTTCTCTCTCATCTTCTCCCTTTGTTGAGATTTTGGACTAGTTTTTCAGCCTCCTTCAGCTGAATTCCGTTTTTCTTCATAACTCCTCACCTGTTTGGATTCCTCGACTTCCGTTTGGCCCGATGGCTTTCCCTCTGCCTCCCCTTCATAGTGATATGCTTTTCCCTCCGTGTGTTTGGTAGAACGGGCAGAGCTAAGAACTTCTTTTGCTGGTTGAATTTGCAAAAGTGGCTTTTTCTTGACCTTTTTGCTTCTACCGCCTCCTGGGCCTCTCCTCTTACAAAGCTACAGCTTTCTGTTGAATTTGGAGTGGTCCCACATGCTGGTTGACTGGTTTTTCTCAGTTTTGGAGGACTTTCCGACGATGAAACTTCTCCAAAACCTTCTCAATGCACTCCTCTCTGAAGCACGCTTCTTTTGAGCCCAAGAACTCCCATTTCTTCATGATAGAAGTGCTTCTTTTTGCATTTTTCAGTGGAATTCTTGCTGGTCAGCTCTTGTAAATGCTCTTTCTTCATGCCTTTGCACTCCTCTTTGGCTGAGAATGCAATTGGGCATTGGCTACTATGTCCTCTTGGCGATTGAGGACTTGGTTCGAGTTTTCAGGGCTTGGTGAGTTGTGATTTTGCTGCTGCAATTTCTTTTTGCCATAAGCTATTGGTTGGCCTCGTGTGCCGCCTCTTTCTTGGCTCACAGGTGCCTAGGCAATGCTACATGAGTCATTCTTTGATTGGGTACTTTGCTGAATTTATTTTGGAGCTTTGAAAAGCTTTGTGAATGCCATCTGGAAACCACTGAAAGAGAGTGTAGCTGGGGTGCAGTGTGATTGCATCTGGACAGCCAATGGAATTACACTCAGAAAAGAGAATGCCTGTGGATTGAGTCTATGGGTTAAGTGCACTTATGTGATGGTGTTCTATGCTTGAAAGCCTTGCGAAGGCTTAGTGAATTGGGGCTATGCGCTCAGAGTTGCAGGGAAGGTCTCCCAGATGCAACTTGTAATCATTTCACTATGAAATATAAAGAAATACTGAAAGGGAAGCCACGGTGTTTGGGGCCAGTCGGGTGCACTTGTCTATGTTTGTTGAGCAGAGGCATTCTAGCCTCCATCCCTTTTTCAGTGGTTTTGTTTGTGAACAAATGGGTAAATGCCAAATGGTGATCATGCAATGGTTAATGGTTGTGATATATGCTTTGTGAGCTGTAAATAAGTGCTGAAGTGATTAAAGGTTTAGCTCCACTGTCCTCTGAGTGATTAGAGGCCGGTTTCATTGGTTCCATTGCCAGGATACCACACACTCTTTCTCAAGAGGTGGGCCTCGGTAGTTTGGTGGAAGGATACCTTTGCTGCACTTTTTGATAGCTGAATATTAGAACCATAAACATGGTGAGTACCCATGAGCAAGAGAGCTCCACATCTCCTCAAAGGAGAAGGCAGGAAAGCCTTAATGATCCAGCTAGTGTACAGCTGTAGGGAGCACAACAAATGCCTTTTGAGCAAGCCACACATGAAGCTACAACTGAGCTCAACGGTGATACTAGTTCTAGCAGTGAGTCAAATGATGCTACTATGTTGAATGCACAGCTTGCAAGTGCAGTGACTGCATTGACTCAGCTGGCTCAAAATTTGTGCTCAGATTGTGCAAACAAATGCCAAGAAGAAGAAGAAATCAAGAAAGCACAAGCACGAAAAGCGTGAGTACACACATGCATCAGCTTCTCATGGAAAACCGCACACTCATGCATCAATTTCCCATGAGGGACAACCGTCAAAAATGACTCAGAAAGTGACTTCCAAGAGACAAGAATCACCCAAAAGAGCACTTGAGAAAGAGGTACAAAAAGTACGGCCAGTGCAACAGTATGAGCAGCCAGCACAAGGCCTTGGTTTGGGTACTTCTACTCCTCAAAATAATAATGTGCAGTCCATAAATGTGGCTCAACCACCTCAGCCATATTTGAGGCAGCAACCTGAATATTTTGGTACATATTCTATCTTTGATGCTATGTTGATTTCACCACCAATGGGGCATAGAAAGCAAGCCATGTATGACAATGTGGGAATGCAGCCAAGCATGCAAGCCACATCATATGCTCCCATGCCTAATGTTTAGCCAAGCATGGCTCTCCCTAGTGAAGGGAATGCTGCAAATATACAGCCATCTTTGGGACAGCCAATATCAAATGTATATAAAGAATTTAAGGATGGTGGTTCTCATGTCAAGTTTGAGACATATAATGGAGTATAGGACAGGTACAAAGCCCTCACATTCCTTCAACAGATTGATGCTGCATTTCTTGGGGGTTTGTTTACAAAAGCATCCAAGATGAGGAAGGTTGCCACATTTTTGAAAGGCAATGCACTTAAGTGGTACACCAACCTTATGCTTCATGGAGATGCACCTGCTACTTGGCTAGAATTTAAGCAAGTGTTCTCTTCTACTTGGCTTACTCCAACTTTTGAAGTTGAAGTACTTTCACACTGGCATGACTTGTCATACAAACTTTGCAAGAATCTTGATGATACACCCAGAGGTTTTGGGATGTTTTGCTGCCATTGAGCTCTTACAGGCGTGTTTCTTTGAAAGAGAAAATAGAGAGGTACTGTTGTGGATTGCCTAGTGAGCTATGTGATTATTGCATCAAAACCAAGGTGGGTTCTATGACTCAATTAATTGAGAATGCAAGGACAGCATATGCATGGATGCAGGAGAAGAATTTGGGCTTTATGGACAGCAACAAAGAAGACAACAAACGGGCTGCCAAACACCAGGATAAGGACATCAAATCTGAAAATAAAAATTAAAGCAAACGACCATTTCAAAAGGGAGGAAAAGCCCAATTTAAAGTTGGTCAAAGGCATGGACAGCCTAATAAACAGCCCCGTACCAAGTTATCTCATGAAGAGAAAAAGTCACTCATGGAGCAAAACAAATGTTTTATATGCAAAGGAGAGGGACACCGCTCTTATGATTGCCCATTCAAGAAAAGAGACAGGCCACATGATGATAAAAACGGTGATAAACAGGCTGATCGGAAGGGCAAAAGGCCTAAACTTTCCGTAGGACTTCTTCCAGATGTGATTGGGAGTTTGCCACATGCACATGACGAAGAAGAAACAAAAAAGACTGAGATGTGCAGAGCATGGGGAAAAATCAGAAATCAGAATTGTTTGTTTTTCTTTGATTCTGGGGCAAAGGCAAATTTCATAACTCCTGATATGGCAGGAAGGCTTGGCATCAAGCTTGAGGAAATGGGGCCATCCGACATGTGTGATATGGCCAACCCTGAACTCAACACACCTATCACTCCTATCATTGGCAAGTTGAGGATGCATATCCAGGGATATCAGGATGCAAAGGAATTCTACATTATGCCTTTGCCAAAGTGTGATGCTTTGCTTGGGATGCCTTGGATGTACAGGGTGGGGGCTGATGTGCAGATGAGAAACAAGAAGATTTCTTTAACTCATAGAGGCAAAAATCATATACTTGATGTAAAGTTGAAAGGGGAGTCCATCCCTAGAGTCTCAGCTTCTTGTATTTCCAATGTAATAAAGCGTCATATTTCAGCATACTTGATTTTTATCAAAGAGGACAGCCAACCCCAGTTCAGGAAGGCTCTACTCTTTCTGCTTTAGATAGAGAAAGGGCTGCTTTTATTTTAGATTTTTAGGACTGTTTCTCAGATGCACTTCCTCAAGAATTACCTCCCAAGAGGCCCGAGGATCATCAAATTGATATAATTCCAAGAAGCTCACCGTCTAATATACCTCCCTATCGTGTCAGTAAGGCACAACAGGAAGAGATAATGTCACAAGTGAAGGAACTCTTGGAAAAGGAATTACTACAGCTAAGTAATTCTCCTTACTATTCGCCTGTGTTGCTTGTGCAAAAGAAGGATGGCAGTTGGAGAATGTGTATTGATTATAGGGCTTTGAATAAAGTCACAATTAAGAACCGTTTTCCAATTCCATGCATTGATGATATATTGGATCGGTTGGAAGGTTCCTCAATGTTCAGTCGTATTGACCTAAAAAGTGGATACCATCAGATAAGGATACGGCCTGAAGATGTCTACAAGACTGCCTTCCACACTTCATTTGGCTTATATGAGTTCCTTGTGATGCCTTTTGGTTTGACATGCACCTGCCACTTTCAATAGAATGATGGATAGAATTTTTAGAGCACACAGAAAGTTTGTGAGCACTTTCTTCGATGACATCATTGTGTTCTCTAAAAATGAGCAAGAGCACAGGAAACATCTCACTATTGTGTTTCAAGAGTTGAAAAGACACAAGCTATTAATAAACACCAAGAAAAGTGAGTTCTTCATGCATGAGATTCATTTTCTCGGTCATATAGTGTCAAAGGATGGAGTCAAGATGGATCCTGCAAAAGTTAAGGCCATAAGGAGTTGGCCAATTTTGAAAAATCAGCATGAAGTCAGAAGCTTTCTTGGGTTGTGTTCATGCTATCGGAGGTTTATAAAGTACTTTGCAGAAATTGCTTCTCCCTTGCATGCTGTACAAAAGAAAGCTATACCATTTCGGTGGGGACCAAAGGAAAATGCAACTTTTGAAGAGCTGAAGCAAAAGTTGTGTTCTGAACCCGTTATTATCTTGCTAGATCTTGCAAAACCCTTTGCTGTAACTTGTGATGCATGTGGGAACAGCATAGGAGACACTTTGATGCAGGATGGCAGAGTGGTTGCATATGAGAGTAGAGTTCTCAAAGATGCTGAATTGTACTTGCAGACATACGAGAAGGAAATGTTAGCAGTGATACATGCTTTGACCACATGGAAACATTACCTTCTTGGAGCTGATTTTTATGTGCAAATAGATCATCAGTCACTTAGATATTTTCTCACGCAAAGAAAATTATCTGAAAAGCACATGAGATGGGCTAACTTCCTCTCAATGTTTCATTTTCAAATTGTACATGCCGGGTAACAAAAATGTCGTGGCTAATGCACTTTCCAAGAAACCACAGCCTGAAGCAGTCTCCAAGAAACTCAGTGTTTCAGTAGTGAGCATTGCTTACAACAATGTGTTAGATGTGATGAAAGATCAATATGTTAATGATGCTGATTTTTCAACTATTTATGATCGACTTTCTGATGGTCAAAGGCATGATCACTATATGTTGAAAGAGGGTTTCATTTTGATGCATGGACGACTCTGTGTCACTGATCTGGTCCTTTCCAGGTTTCTGAAAAGATAAACGAGGTAGCTTATAGGCTGAAGTTGCCTCCGCATTGGAAGATACATAATGCCTTTCATGTGAGCTTATTAAAGCAATATCATGGAGATATTCCCAAGGATTAACCTAATGAGGTGCAGCCTGAAGTGGAAGAACAGGATGAACTTCTGGTCCCAGAGCAGATTCTAGCACACAGAGATAGAAAGCTCAAGGGTAAAGTTATCTGTCGCTACTTGCTAAAATTTAATTAGGTATTCTATGTTAATGTTCTTATATATATTTATGCATTCTCCTTTTTTGCTTGGGAATAAGTTATCTAACTAAACCAAAATATGCTAAATTTTCTTTACTTGATTCATATGTTCTGTAACTTTTTTATTGGGGTAAATTTTTCCTTATGAGGTTAGTTATTGTCGCATTCAATCCTTCCAGTATTTACATACATTTAATTACAATTATATGTTCCTATATACCTATATAATCTTTGCATATTTATTGTCACAATTATGAATATATTGGTACATTTTCTTTAAGCTATGTGTATTCTTTCCTTTTCATGCAATTTTTAATTCTTTCTTATGCAATTTTTCAATACTGAGTATGCTATTAATACTACCATGAGATTATCTTAGTATCAACGCTACCGGAGTATTTTTCAATACTGGATATGCTATTAAATCCTACCATGATATTATCTTACTTAGATAAATTCCTTGAATTTATTTTTAGGGCATTAATTGTTATCCGAGATACTGAGCTGACAGTATTTCTGCTGTGAGACTTCATGATATTAATGCATCTTGACTATTGATCGCCAAGGATCACATAGATTTTAAGCAGTGTATATGGATGGATGCATGTCTCTCCTAGCCATATTTTCACTGTCTCTGTATACTATAGCTGCGGCTTTCTTGTATACTCTTTTATGCTATATTTCATGCTCACTCCTGTGCTTTGGGGCAGCAAACTATGGTTTGCTGTTTCAAGAGAGGGGTATGTCATGGGGGCGTGAAATTCTAAGTACTTTAATGTACTACAAGACCGCGATAACTTTGGTTTTAAAAGTCCAAGTGTGGGCTTAATAATGTGTAATTAAACGCGACATGGTGCCTAGCACATAAGCGTAATTAATCCCTAGGCCCAAAGGCATTCCAGAAATTAAAAGAGTGGTTGTTGGAAAATGATGACGTGGCATTTTTAATGGGCCCCCTAGAGAGCCATGTACCTTCAGTGGCCCCCCTAGAGTTCCAGGTGGCTCTAGTGCCTTCTACATGCTCCTTTGCCATTCCTGGGCCTTCTAAACTTCACGTGTGGTTTTCTCTCTCATCTTCTCCCTTTGTTGAGATTTTGGACTGGTTTTTCAGCCTCCTTCAGCTGAATTCCGTTTTTCTTCATAACTCCTCACCTGTTTGGATTCCTCGACTTCTGTTTGGCCTGATGGCTTCCCCTCTGCCTCCCCTTCGTAGTGATATGCTTTTCCCTCCGTGCGTTTGGTAGAATGGGCAGAGCTGAGCACTTCTTTTGCTGGTCGAATTTGCAAAAGTGGCTTTTTCTGGACCTTTTTGCTTCTACTGCCTCCTGGGCCTCTCCTCTTGCAAAGCTACAGCATTCTGTTGAATTTCAAGTGGTCCCACGCGTTGGTTGACTGGTTTTTCTCAGTTTTGGAGGACTTTCTGGGGATGAAACTTCTCCAAAACCTTCTCAATGCATTCCTCTCTGAAGCACGCTTCTTTTGAGCCCAAGAACTCCCATTTCTTCACGACATAAGTGCTTCTTTTCACATTTTTCAATGGAATTCTTGCTCAATTCTTGCTGGTCGGCTTTTGTAAATGCTCTTTCTTCATGCCTTTGCATTCCTTTTTGGCTGAGAATGCAATTGGGCATTGGCTACTATGTCCTCTTGGCAATTGAGGACTTGGTTCGAGTTTTCAGGGCTTGGTGAGTTGTGATTTTGCTACTGCAATTTCTTTTTGCCATAAGCTATTGGTTAGCCTCGTGTGCCGCCTCTTTCTTGGCTCACAGGTGCCCAGGCAGTGCTACATGAGTCATTCTTTGGTTGGGTACTTTGCTGATTTTATTATGGAGCTTAAAAAAGCTTTGTGAATGCCATCTGGAAACCACTCAAAGAGGGTGCAGTTGGGGTGCAGTGTGATTGCATCTGGACAGCCAATGGAATTGCACTCGGAAAAGAGAATGCCTTTGGGTTGACTCTATGGGTTAAGTGCACTTATGTGATAATGTTCTATGCTTGAAAGCCTTGCAAAGGCTTAGTGAATTGGGGCTGCATGCTCAGAGTTGCAGGGAAGGTCTCCCAGATGCAACTTGTAATCATTTCACTATGAAATATAAAGAAATACCGAAAGGGGCACCACGGTGTTTGGGGCCAATCGGGTGCACTTGTCTATGTTTGTTTTGTTGAGTAGAGGCATTCTAGCCTCCATCCCTTTTTCAATGGTTTTGTTTGTGAACAAATGGGTAAATGCCAAATGGTGATCATGCAATGGTTAATGGTTGTGATATGTGCTTTGTGAGCTGTAAATAAGTGTTGAAGTGATTAAAGGTTTAGTTCCATTGTCCTCTGAGTGATTAGAGGCCGGTTTCAGACCTGTTTCAGATCGACTGGACCACCAATTTTTGAGGAACGTACTTATCCACATCGTGGTCTTGGGAAAACATAGACACTACCATGCTGCGAGGGGCTTCCTCCTGCAAAGCCCAAGCAGCAGCAGTAGCAGTGGAGACGTTTGGCACACCATTGTGCAAGGAGATGAAGGGAAGGGGGATCATCGTCGTCACACGGCAGGGTGAGGGCCTTACTCCTACATCTTTTGAGCGTGAGGTCAGCATGGATGCATTTGGAAGCGGAGGTGAAGATATGGAGGGTGTATAGATGAGGAGAGGACCTCTAACCCCTCGAGCTCTCATACTGTTGTGCTCTTTAAACACGTTTGACAGTTGCTTTGGTTCTTGCACTAAGCGTGCACACGCTCTCGCTGCAGGCTTCGTTGGAGTTAAGGGACTTTGGCTACTAGCTTTGGTGCTCCCCCCTCCCCTCCCCTCCCTTGCCCTGCTCCGTCTTCCCTCATAGCTCTTCATGCCGAGCCAGCTTGGTAGAGTCACACATGTCATTCTCCTCGTAGCTTGGAGGTTATTTGCAAGGAGGAGAAGGAAGCATGGCTGGCTTGTGAAGAGCCTCACATGCATGGTAGAGCGTCTTCCCTCCATTGCGGTGCTTCGTGATGCTCCCCTCTACCTTCACCCATTTCTTCCATTTCGCATCGCCCTTCCGTTTAATCTTGAAGACGATGTGGAGCTATTAGGTCGGCGCGAGAGTTGGTCTATCAAGGCTGGAGGCATGAAGGTAAAACTGGCGCGTGAGAATTGGAGATGGGCAAGAGTTGATGGACAGCATTCAATGCTCTGCGGTGCTCCCTTCATTTCCACAGCCACCCTCTGCCCTTAAGACAGAGCCACGTGGTGCAAGCTGAAAGCCTCTCGAGTCTCCTCCCGAACCTTAGGGAGCTCCACAATGACATGTGGCATCGTCTCGCCTCCCCTCCACACCCGAACCTCCCTCCTCTCCTCCGAACCTCTAGAATGCTCCCCAAACCTCCATATCCCTGCCACAAGAGAAGAGATAAGTAAGAGATGAGAGGGTTGCGAGTGAAAGAAACTTTGTAAAAGACCTCGACCCTGCATAGCTCCATGAGGGCACCTGGTCAAGCGTGATCACACAGGACTGCCCACGGGCCACAACGATGCTCCTTCGTGGCGATTGCATTCCGACCAACCAATCATCCCACGGTGCAATTCATCCAAGCAATCAACTCTACTTCCTTCAATCGATGCAAACCCAAAATTGGGTCGACAACAAGCTTCCAATTGTCAAAGCCGACAACCCAATTTCGAGTCATTTCTATGCGTGGGTCGTCAAGGGAACCTGCTCGATTTTCGCTTTGATTGGAGCTTTATCCTACTCCTCCAGATGTTCTTGGCGGTAGCATCTCTTTGCTCAGATCTTTTTCCACTCGGGCAGAACCCTAAGTAAAGTCTTAAATAGCAGAATTGAATAGAGTGCATGCTTGTGAAAGCGAGAATGGATGCATCAGAACGATGCTACCAAGCTCAGTGAGGCCATGTCGAGTAGCCACCACAATCTTCTTGCATTCGCAAGATGCTACAAATGTGGCTCACGAGCAGCCCTGCAGGTCGCTCGGTGCTGCAGGAAAAACACATAGTTGATTGTTCAGGCAAATTCGAAATCAGGATGATTGGCGAGGGCTTTGTCATAGGACTGCAAGAACTCTCTTGTGAGGGCCAAGCTGGAAACCACGACAGGAGGCATACAGCCGAGTGATGGATGCTGCTGGGGTGAGCAAGCAAGCAATGGAACGTAATTGCAAATTCACAAGGAACTTCTGATAGGGAAAACCTCAAAAACTCGATATAATGATGCATTTTGGTATGTTTATCTAGAAAAGCTCATTACCTAGATAAAATGCATACCTCTATCTAGAAAAAGAGGTGGTCACCTAGGAAATTAGACGAGGGTGTTACATTTCCACATAGGAAATCTCATTCCCTCTCATTCCCTGGATACCTCTATCCAAGAAAAAGAGGTTTTCAGCTAGGAAATAAGAAGTGTGTGTTACATTCCTATATAGAAAATCTCTTTCCCTATATACCATACATACCCCTATCTAGGAAAAGAGGCGGTCACCTAGGAAATTATAAGAGTGTGTTACATTATTCCTATATACAAGGAAAATTTCCTTCATGTAGGAGATTAGACTACATGCATAGCGATTAAGCAAATGTGATCAATTGGATTCTACCTTAGTTTCTATCTAAGAAATTTAGAATGCAAGAATATATCTTGTGTTATGGATGGTACAATAAGTCATTGTTATTGCAGGTTACTTGAGGAAATGAGTTGTTTATCTAGGAAATAAGCAAGAACATTGTATTCTCATGTTGAAAAGCTTTTTTAATTTTAAAAAATGATCATTTATAATTTACATACACAAGAAGCTTATATATTTATATTATAGGATGATTATCTTGATTCTATCTTTAAAATGCTATTTTATTTATTCTATACATCCAATAAACATTAAAAGAATTTTAAATGAAATGATTTAATTCTAAGGACAATACTCGAATTGCCAAATGTGTACTAATAAACATACAATGTGTAATGATCAAAATACATTGAGCAATGTCAAATTGATATTTAAATGAAAATGTCAATGAAGATAACAATGAAATTATTATTCAAACAAAATTCTCAATTATATTATCATAATTTCTAAGATAAAAGTACAAATTAAGAATAAATAATAATAATAAAGGGTGAATAAGTTCATAAGCTACAAAATGCATGATGCACAATGGCAATTTGGTTGTTTAAATGTAAGGTTCGATTATCTCAAACTTTATATGATAAATCTGTACTCAAAATTAATTTTCAAAAACATAAGATAAATAAATTTTATAATTTAATAATGAATAAGTAATCTAAGATAAGTAATTGACTAGGGATATTCTATGCATAAACCTAAAACATCCAGCATCCGCACGTGGAGTTTTGTAGGGACATAAAAAATACTTAACTTTAGGGCCTTGCAAACTTTGGTGCCAATCTGATGGTGGGACATACGGATGTCGATGTCCGTTGCGTATTTTTCCTTTACATACGTAGCATCCACATTCGATACAGCACCAAATGCATCTGATCCTTTGCAAGGACATTAAATCAACTTTTTGTAAGACCCCTAAAAAGTTTGGTTCCAATCTGATGGTGGGATATACAGATGTAGGTGTCCGCTGCACATTTTTCCTTCACATACATAGCATCCACATGCAAATAGGGGCATTCTTGTTTCTTGGTGGAACATCTAGCATCCAATCCACTTGAGACTCTGCAAGAAGACTTGTGCAAATTTTGGTGTTGATCCGATGGTGGGAAATATCATCCGTATAGATTTTAAATACCATACATGCATCATGGATACTATTCTAACATATACATGTATACTTTATGTTTATATGCTTGTCACCTCATGTCCATACCAGGGTGGTCTTAATGGTTGTATGCATAAGGCTTGAAATGTTTATGTCCTTAAGATCCTAAACATGTGGGCATAAGACAATGTAAGTATATAAGTTCATAAGCATACTTACATGCTAAGAATATAAGTATATACATCTAGGCATATAACTAAGACATACAAGAAAATAAGTAATTATTTATATAGAAATATAAATATATAAGTATATAACTTCACAAGCATATAAAATATTAGTGCATGGTCACATGCTCATATGCTATTGTGACTGCATGCTCTTAACCCCATATGCTCACTTGTTTTTATGTAGATATGCTCTTATGCTCACATGTTGTTATGCTCGTATGCTCAAATGCTCATATGTTTTTATGGTCATATGCTAGTATGCTCATGTGTTCTTTTCCACATATGCTCATATGCTCGTATGCTCACACGCTCTTCAGCTTATATGCTCATAAGCTCATATATTCATATGCGCATATGATCTTATGCTCATATGCTCATATGTTTGTATGATCATATGCTCATGTGCTCAGAGGCTATGCTTGAATGATCACATGTTTGATGCTTGTATGCTCATATGCTCATATTACATACATGACCACATATAAACATGTATATAGAAACACAAGAATGGCTATATATATAACTTTTCATTCATTTTGTTGCTCTTAATTCATTATGTTGTTTATAGATCTTCTAGCTATCTTCTGTTGCATTATGTTGCTATGTAAAAATGCTATAAAAAATTTTGAGTAGAATTCAAGAATATTATATGCCCCAATCACTAAAGTAGTGGCATGCTTTGATGTA